>NW_020955487.1:937272-1079613 GCF_003031625.1 Empidonax traillii | reverse complement strand
GGGGAAAAATCAGCTCAGATTAAAGAGGTTTTGGAAGACGATACCAGAATGTTTATAATGCACGTTATGGCTGAGAGGGCTGTGGGAATTTAGCCATTACTGTATATTTACATTGACATTTACATTCAGGCTCCTACATAATGAGCATTTACAGCCCAAGCAGGTAATATTAGAGGCTGCTGTTGGACTATAAGCTATTGGAGCTGTTATACAGCCACATGCATGGCCTTCTCAATACATAAGAATGTGCTTCTAGAAACATTTTTGCTGGGATTAAATATTCAAAGCCCCTGCAGCATAAAAATAACAGCTACTGAATGGACATCAGTTCTCTGAGCAAATGATTGCTCTGAGGAAGAATATGAATTACTGGCCATACAGAGAAAGTTCTTTATTCTCCTTTTTAATTTAAATATTCTAAAACCTACTACAAATATGAAAAATGCCATTTCTCTAGTGAAGAATGTGGGAAATAATTCATTATTTTTTCATTATCCAAGGCCAGGATGGATGGGACTTGGAGCAACCTGGGCTGGTGGAACGTGATCCCACCCACGGCAGGGGGTTGGAATGAGATGATCTCTAAGGTCCCTTCCAATCCAAACCATTCTATGATTCCATGATTGTCCCACATAATCTTCTAATTTCCGAGGGTTTTTCCCAGTGAAGTGCAAAGTTCTGAAACTTTAGCTATTTTCATTAATCAAAAAATTATCTTCTCCTGAACCCAGCTATTGGATGCACAATTGTTCTTCCAGGCTTGTGCTGTCAGGTTTGTATTGTCTATTTTGGCTTGATTTAACCACTGAATTAGATTTGCTACTGGGTGTCTGCTATACAAGCCAGACTACAGGCTGACTGCCAGTCATCACAACAGAGAACTAGGCAAAAAGATAAAAAAAAAAGTCGAGTTCTTTTCCCCCTCAGGAGACTACTAGTCCAGAACAGGTCTGAGAATCGCTGTTCAAGCACCTGAGGAAGCTTATGGTACTTCTTGAATTTATTACAACAGAGTTGGTAGCAGTTGCTCGGCATTCAGCACCCTCAGTCAACAGTGATTTTTTAAAAACTGCTTTTCCAGCCTTAATTCCCTGTTCTCTGAGGTATGAGATGTGGAAATCTGGATGTTCACCAGCTTGATGACATGTCTCATAAGCAATGACGCCATGAGTCACTGAAATAGGGACAAGAATCAGAGCTTCAGAAATGATGCTCCATCTTTAACTTGCACAGCAAACACACAAGGATCAAACCTATTGAGCAGCAATCTGCAATCTGCTCCAGGTAGTGCCTATGCAGGTTCTGTTTCCTTCCTGTTTAGTTGTACTTAGATTAAATCATCTCTTAGGTTTTGTTAAAATGGCTTTTTTTTTTTTTTAATTTTTTTTTTTTTACATCTAAAGTATTTTCAGCCTTTCAGAGATCGCACAGGAAGCTTGTGCTGCATAAGTTTGAGCTGTATGCAAAGCTGCCATCCTTTTATAGAATTTTGTCACTGCTGACATACTGTCAAGTGGATGCGAAGGGAATCAGACGCAGGATCCAACTTGACGTGAAATTTTAGGTGTGCAGTGAAAGACATTTTCATGAGAAATGTCACGTCCTCAGTAATCCAGGGTTTGGACAGGGTAACATAGGCAACTTCTGCTGCAGTATTTTACAGGTTTGATGATGGTTTCTTCGCAATTTAGTGACGAAGTTCTGTTGTCCACACTGTTCAAAAATATTTTGTGACTGTAAAAATGCTTTCAATGATTTTATTTGAGAAAAATCTTTTATTTATTTCATATGACAAAAATAGTTGGAACATGCAGTGGTTTTAAAAGAACTAGCAATCAATTAGTATTGCTGCAGGTTCTTGAAGCACTAGCAGGGGTTAGTTTACACAAAAGCACTATTTTGTTTTCTCACCTCCTCACACCTAGGAGAAACAACTCATCACTCTTCATAGACAACATCCACTTTTTTATTCCCAAAGTTCCTCTTCCAAATACATCACTAACATGCAGTGCCTACAAAGAAATTATAGTTTAGACTGGAATAGTGAAGATTAGCTGTTGTGTTGTTCAAACTCTCCTGCCTGTACAGGTGTGCTACCTCTTAGCACATGTAGTGAGTGTTTGGGAAAAAGGAGAGTCAGGGTTCTGGCTTTGAATGGCCTTTTGCAGAACTGGATTTTAGCCATGAAATGGATGTTGTAAAAGTCTCTAAAAAATCAATAGTAAGGATGTGTGTTTCGCTCTGTAGCCCAATAGCTCTGCCATTCCTTCAACAGTTCTATGTTCCCCTTCTTTGCCTCTGTACTCAAGAATTTCTTGAGTCTCTGAAGGTCTTGCTTCCCCAGTGCTTCAGTGAGTGCATGATGTGCTAAAGCTCCTTTCTACAGGACCTTTGTTGCATCTTTTATTTGCTGCAATAGGAAATTGTCTGCCTGAAAATCAGTCCTTTCTTTGCAGCCTTGTAAAATTTGTCAAAATGCCGCTCTAGGTGTTCCCAAGCTCCACTCCAGCCACAGCTCCACCCATTGTTTCTAATCTCCATTAAGATACTTTCACTATCTCCATTATTTCTATTTCCATTTCTCCATGGATTGTTCTGCAGGAATCTTCTTTAGGGCGCCCAGTGACTTTCTTGCTGGACACCTGCATGGATGGAACACATCTTCTTAAGGAACTCCACTGGCATCCCTTGTCAAGAGGATTCATTTTACCTCACTGCTGGGACAAGCCTTTTAATATCAGGTTGGCCATGATTTTCTCAGGTCAGATGGCAACTGTTTGGCTTTTTCTGTGGGAGACAAGCAAAAAAGGTCCCCTTGTTCTACCAAAGCATCACCAGAGAGCTCTTCAGCGTGACCAGCACTGTGATTGTCCTCATACCCACAGCACCACCGCCCTGCCCTGCACGGGAATCCCCACTGCTCCAGGAAGACAAGCCTTTGTCTCACAAATTGACCTAGAAATACTGGGAAGATATTATTGTTCCTTGCTGAAAAAAAGGCCACGGGGCAGTCACTGGTGCAGGCATGTTCAAGGAAGGGGCTTTTCCAGAGCCCCAAAGGCACAGAGCTGCCCCTAAATCCGCAGCTTCTCTGGGTTCCTCCAGCTTGAGAGGGACCATTTCGGTGTGAGATGCTGCAGGAAGTGACGCAGGGCAGCAGCTGCGTGTGCCTGTGCTTCTCCAAGGGCTGCTTCGTGGAGAAGCGTTAAAACAGAAAATCCAAGAAACAGAAGTGTTTGCCCCAGTGACCCCTGCCAGGCAGTAGTTGAGTCATTTTTCTTCATTTTAATAGCAAACTCTCTGACTGTCCCAGACTTGTTACTTTACAAGTCTAACTAACAGTACAGTAAGTGTCCTGTTTACTAAATCTATATTTCAAAATAGCAAAGCAGATTTGTTGCAAGCTATTTATTTCAGTAGTCAAAGGGTTGCATTGAAGGTAAGAAAAGGGAAGTTGTCTTGAAGCTTAGAATTGTAATTCCTTTCAGCATTTCCCTTGAAACCTCATGTTTACCTTCTGCAAAAGCTAACCTTCCCTGTTTGCTGCAATTTTCACGGAGAAACTGCTTTCAGACTTTAAGATTTAGGTTTTTTCTCCCTAAGGAAGAACTTTGTTCTAACCCTGGGTGTAAGTCGCTCACTGGTAAGATGGCTCACTTCTGCTCTTGCAGGAAGTGGTTTTATTTTACTTTTAATTTTTTTTTTCCTGCTTTCTTTCTGTCTTTATGAGCTGTGGGAGATTAACCCAAATGCTGTCTGTAGACATGTGACCTACATGTTTTCCGTTCTTTTGAAATAGTTAAAACTGTTGCTGGTTGATGGCGGTTTGAGATGAGACGACAACGTCCCTGAGGCTGCAGGTAAGGGGCTTTAAATCCTTCTTAATGCAGCTTAGGAAGCCTGTTGCTAAAGATTTTTGAAATGATCATAACTATGTGTATTTTGTACGCATTCAACTCGGATTATTTTAACTCAACAATTATTTCTGTTGGCTTTTGAGAATTTGAAAGCAACAAGCAAAAGTGTAGAGGATGTGAAATGATGTTTTGAATTAGTGCTCAGAATCTAGCAAACCTGTTGCATCCTGTGCAAGAGGGAACTTTATCTGGCTTTCTCCAGCACTTCAAACCACTAACCACTTCTCATATTCCTGCTGGGACAAACTAGTTGTCCCTGAAGGGTAGAAAAGCTGGTGGCACTGGCCAGGAAATGAGATTAGACCACTTTTCCCGGCATTTGCCTTTTCTGCGTGCAGTTTAGCACTGTTTGACTAACTGGTTTCCCTGCTGGTGACCATGAGGGAGGTGATTAGTAGCCATAGATACTGTAAAAGTCACTGAGTGGTAAGGGTGGGTATCTAGTTGACACTTGGTGTTTTTGTCAGAGACTGAAGACATTGATAGAGGGATCTCTTGCCCTGCTCAGGATCAAATACTTTGTACCACTCTATTATTCATCAGTGGCACTGACAGGGACAGGACATGGAGTGGCATAAAGGACTTTGTACACTAAATATCCTCGATTTATCTGTGGGCAGCCACCTGCGTTCCTTGTGGAGCTGTTCAGTGAAGATGCCATGGTTGCACGTTTCCTGAGTGAGGCTGTTTAAATCCAGTCCAATGCCTCCTCTGCCTTGGAGCTGGCCAGAAAAGGGTTGTACATTCTGACTCCTCACTTCACACTTTTCCATCAGAAAAGATCTCTTTGCTTTGCTGTGAGTAGGCAAACAGCTTTATGGCCTGCACAGCTCTGCAAGGAAATAGTAATTTAGGAAGATGTTCAAATAATGCAACAAAACACTTTGATCATGGGCCACATAAAGGAGGGTGAGAATTAGCAGGATTTGTTTTATGGTGAAGATTTGTTTTCCCAGTAATGTATAGTTTGCTGCAAACTTTGTGACTGATAATGTTTGTAACTGATAATGTTATCGTAGCAAGCAACTAGTTTTTCTTCTGGAAGTATGGGTCAGAGTTGAAAGATATCACATGTGGCTCGAAGCTCATTTTGGAATAGTGCATGCTAATTGGAGACAGATTTTAGTGGAATGTTGTAAGATTGCATTTTATATTTTCAGTAGTTTTGGAGGAAAAAAGCTGTCCTGCCTACATACACAAATCAGCACAGACAGGGAAATTGTATAAAGAGAACATGTTCTCTTCCTGTGTTTGTCGTGGTTTTTATGTTTCTACTGCAGTGTCTAAGAGTCATTTGAAATGCATTTTCCACAGAGCTGTGAGATTTGGTGAAGTAGTTTGAATTCTCAGAGATATATTTCTTTATTTTCCCCCTTTCTCTGCAACATACTTCTTTTTGTCCAAGGGAAAGTCATTTAAAAGCAGCATCTCTTGTTCACTTTGCCTCTCAATCCAATTACATCTGTAATGTACATTTGTTCATTTTCATTTCCAAATAGAGCGAACAGCTGAAGCACTCCGTATTTTAAAGCTCCTGCTGTACGTTATTATTGAATTGCAAAAAAAACCCTTTGCTTTATTTGAAAGCACTTGTTGTAGAAACTTCCTTCTGCTTCAACACAAAGATATCCTGGCTTGGAAGAAATGCTCCATGTTCTTCCAACCAAGCTCAAGTGAGCGACCCCCTCGGCTGTCCCTGTCACCAGGGCAGTAAAGGAGGGGGCTGTATCGAGGTCTTGGGCATGTTCCTCCCTACCTGGAGTGAAGCAGGAACCAGAAGCTAAAACGGTGACAGAGGAACGTTTGGATTCCTCTCCTGGTGTTTGGGTGGCACAACACCGCCATCTCCGATGTAGTATCAATCTCAAGAGCTGCACACACCTCTGGTTTGGATTTCTGTGTCTGTTTCTGGTCCAGAAATTTTTACCTCTTTGCAGTGATGAGTTTCAGACCAGGCTCTCAAAGGTAGAGATCTCATTGTGATCTCTAGTGCTGCAGTGAGCTCTAGGCTTTGCCTGTGCCCTCTATAGAATTCAGCTTGGATCTCTGCTAAGCAACTCCATGGACTTTGAGCAGCAGGAAGTGCTGTATTATGCCCTATTTTACTGAGTCACATCAAGATTAGTGAGTTATAGGCAACATCTTCTGACTTTTTTGATACTCACAATGTGTAATTCTGATACTTGCCTGTTTTTCTGGACTTTTGTTAGATGCCTCTGTGCTGTGTCAGCTCAATCAGTGTGAGCTGTTAACCATTTAATGAGCTGTTAAAGCCTGCATGTGGCTAAACACTTCCTCTCGATGCTGAAGACCTCTGTTAGTACTTAGGTGCGTTCTTGAAACGTGGCAGTTGTACAGAACATCCCCTAATCCTGTGTTGGTGTCCTAATTCCTGTTTTGGTGTTGTTTGCACTGATCTCTTTAAAAGACAAAACGAAGCATCACCTGAGCTCCAGCTGAAGGCCTTACATTCCATTTGTTTCATAAAACTTCCACGTGGATACATCAAACCTATTTCTCAGTGCTATGAAGAGAGAAACTGTTTCTGGTGGATACTGTATATATGAAGATGCTTTGACGGTTTTCCTGATTAATTGTTGATAACATGAGTCCTGAAGAAAGCAGATGGGATCAAATTTTCTTCCAGATTTTCCATGATAATTCAAGTGCCGTTCAGAGCATTGCAGCAGATTTCTTTCCCTTGCTACACTCCCTGCAATAAACTGTCCCATTTGCCATCCTGTGGTGGCATCCAACAGCTTTTTGTCACCACCAAACTGATGTAATGACCTCTGAGGCTCAGATTAGGCTGAATGCCCTGCTTCCTTCAGCCTGCTCACAGCAGCCCAGCTCCCTGTTGGGTGTGCGTTTGGGAACCTGGGACCTCAGTCTAGTGTTACCTGCTTCTGAAACCTTCCCTTAAGGTTGGTCTGCTTCAACCAGAAGCCTCAGTGAATCTTAATTTCACTGACAGCTCACTTACCAACATCTGGAGGACAGAGGTGGTTGCTTCTTTGCTGTGCTGGATACTGAGATTGTGCCCCCATGCACTGGACATGCCTCTGTCAGTCTTCCTGTTTTGAGAAATACTATAAAAAGGTTGTTTTGGAGACTCACTACAAAACAAACACTGCTAGCTCTTCATTTACACTGGGACTTCCTCAATTCTGAGCCATTTTTATTTTAAGAGTAAGACCTCTTGTCACAGAGTCTGTGGAGTCACAACATCTTGAAGCTCCTTGATGCTCCTTGGCTTGAGAATTTCCAGGCTGGCTGAAACTGAAGTAAAAGGAATGCAACTGGATTTTTATTAAGGGGACTGTCTGAATGAGCAAATTAGGAATTAATTTTCTGGGCACAGATATTTAGATGTTGCAAACTGGCCATGGGACAAACATAGTCTGTGCTAGATCTCAGGCTGGGGATTCAGCCAGGTCATGCTGGAGCAGATTTTCAGAACATTATTGCCTCATGCTAAAGTCATCTGGGGGTGTTGAGGCCTGACATGTGTAAAAGTGAGTCCAGTTTGTGGAAACTAAAAACCAAAATTCACAGGTACTTGAAAATTTTGACTTTTTTCTCTTCATTTGTCTGTATTTTCATTCAGCTCGCTTAGCATGAGAAAGAAATGTTTTAAGAATTAAATGGGGAAGGTATCAGAGGGTTAAACAGATATTGGTATTCTCCAAACTATCTTCTAAACTACTGTGTGTATGTGCAAGTTGCATTAACTCAAAAAGTGCATGGATACTTACTGAAGCATTCCTTCAAAAAATTAACTAAGAATGTTTGATACTGCTATGGTTGGTGCTTTAGGGTTGTTTAAGACCCAATATAACTCTTCCTGCCATTTGAGATTGACAGGTATTAAATCATTCACTTGTAGTTAAGCTGGGTATTGTGGGTTTGTACTGTGATTTTCATGAATATTTCTTTCAAAGCCTGTGACATTTATACTAAAAAGGCACAGTCCTCAAACAGATGAACTTGAAGGGACTTCTAATTCCTTCTCCAAGACATCCCTCAGTTTTCAGTACAACTGAAACCTGATAAGAGGGGAGGGGGAGACGAGGAGGAAGGAAAAGCAGAAGTGAATGTGGCTTAGAGCTGAAGAGATGTGCTTCAAGTACGTGCTTGCTCTCTGTTTTGGATTTCTTTTCCTGCCCCACCCTGAGCAAAGCCACCACTGCGTTTGGTGCTGAACCAGATACCAGTTACCGAAGCTGCTCCTGGGCAGAGCACAGGGCTGAGCACCTGAACTTGTTTGTTTGCTGCTCAGGATGTTACTAAACTCCCTTCCTTTGTGGGGGAGGAAGGAAATGACAGAGATATCTTGTGAAGGCAGTTCTGGAGCTCTGTCACCAAGAGAGTCACCTCAGTGACTGGTGGGTCTGCCACCAGCCTGCTGGATGTCAGGATGCTCTCAGATTTCTGGTGTCTCCACTGCAGCTGGGGCTCAGGAGGCTGCTGGGACAACCAGGTGCCTGCTTGGGACAGTGGGGTTGGAAGCCCAGCCCACATGGTGATGTTGGCCAGAACCAAACACACACACACACAATGCAGGAGAACCTGGGCACCCACAGCAAACACCAGCAGAAGCCTCCCTGGGCTCTCTCAAACAAAAGGCATTTCTAGCATATAGTTTTGCTACGAGTGAATTGATGTTTTCCACGGGGAAAGTGTTACCTCAGACTTTCCAGCTGTGCTCTGGCACATGCTGCCATTTGTGTGTCGGTCTGAGTAGTGCTGAGGTTTGATCTAGAGAGGTTAATGTTTCTATTATCAGCAGTACTTTCCATGCTTGGTTAATTTATTAGGAAAAAAAAAAAAAAAGCAAAGTATAGTAACTAGTAGTGACGAGTAATCAAATTCTAGTGATGATTTTTAGATTTAGGATTAATCCATTTAGCATTAATACACCCACTCTTCTTGAAGTGACAAAGAAAACAGAAGCAGCCCCAGTGGAAGTATGTCAGTTCCTCCTCCTTCATTAAGGACCCTGGAAAAAGCAAGTAGTGCCCCAAATTTTTGCAGAGGCTTAGAGGGACTGGTGTCTTCAACCCATTCTTGAATTTCCTTTGGAATTTCCAACACTGGCTCTGGGCTGAGTAGGATGCAGTCATACAGACATGAGACATTCAGAATTCTTACACAGAGTTTGGATTTGAAAATTCTTTTCTGCGTTTAATTTTCCTCCAAAGTTTGTGTCTTTTGCAAAACCTTTCCCAGAGTGTGAGTAACAGAAGAGAGGGAATCTATTAAGATGTTGAACAAAAAATGCATAAAATAAAAGAAGTTAAATGTAACTATTTCTTACCAGATTTGTACCGTGCACCAAGATTCAGATGTTTAGGGAATAATGTTGATGCAGTGTGAGGGCATTTTAACTCAGGTATGTAGGTCTGCAAAGGTTTATTTGAGCTGAGTGAAGCGAGTTCATCCAGCAAGGGATTTGAGGAGTCCACCAGCTCTGCATGTTGCCATACTACTTCATAAACCCACAGTCGATGGAAAATGTAATGCTCATTGAGCATTTCTGGTTTTAATAAGGTTGGGGGCAGATGAATGGCTGTGACTCTCCTCACTGTGCCTGTTGGTGTTCACATGTGGATCCTGCTGCTGTTGCTGCTGACTTTTACTGCTCCTACCAAGTGTAGCACGTCTGTGGTGGGACTGGGGGTACAGGTGGTTGTGGCCTCCTGGCCTGCAGAAAGTGTGTGTACGAGGTTTTTAACAGAGCCTATGCTCCAAATTCTTGCATAATCAAAGAGATCATGGTGGGGTGTGGAACTACTCGATCATTAAGGTCCCTTCCAACCCAAAGCATTCTATGATTCTGTTGCAGTTTTGGCACCACGACACCATTGGTGTTTCCCTGCTATGAAATGGAGACATCTTAGCTGCACGATGTGATACCAGATACTATCACATAAAACAAGGGCTTTTGTCTTTTCTCTCTGCTTTGCCACGTGGTGCTGGCGAGCAGCATGGTGGGGTAGACACTCCTGATGCCTCGAGCTCTGTTCTGGGCCCTGGCAGCGGTGCCTGGTGCACAAAGAAAACTGGGGGCCCCAGAAAACGCCGAAGAGGGGCTTGCTCAAAGCAAACCACAAAGAATTTCCCCTTCTAGTTCCTGCTACAGCTTAAAAGTTTTCTCCTAGAGCTGTAGGTGCCATCTCTGCTGCATTTCGCAGCAGCGTCTCTTAGAAGTGCAGCACCAGGAGCTCTGCAAAGGAGAGTGGAGATGGAGTGTGGGAACAGATTAAAAAGTGTCTGGAGGCTTTTTTTTCCCTCCCTCAGATGGGAAGTGGGAGCAGCGAGAAGAAGTAAAGGGAGCAGCTGCAGGATCACAGCACAAAAACTGCTGCAGAAATATATGATGGAAGATTGAGAGAGGGTAGGAGGGACTGTTTCATGTGCACAGCACGGGGAGTGGAACATCATCCCTGGGAGTGGGAGGGAGGAGGTTTCACTGTCTGGATAAGGGACAAGCCTCTTGTTGAAGACACTATTGAGGCAGGCAGTGTCAAAAAAAATTTATTGTAAGTTTTAAGTAAATAAGTGATAGTTTTTAAAATCTTAGAAGATTTATAGCCTTTGCTATTCAATAAACTCAGTATTTCAGTTTGACAGCCATGTCTTCTATAGGATGATGGGTGTATGGAACTGCCAAATGGAATAAGACATAGCAGATATGCATTTAAACTTCTAAGTTTAGGAACTCTGAGACACTCTAAGAGGTTAAAACTGCTGTTGCTACTTCACCAAAGGCTTTACAGAACTCAAGGAGGCATTTTTGCTAGTGAAGGGGATGGTGCTGCTACAGGAACTAAGGACCAGAGAGCGAACTGAGGCTTGACTTACAACTGCTCCAAGTGTTCAGTAGTGCCCAAGTAACTGAGAGGTAGAGTGGGATAAAACTTGTCTGTAGTTTTATGCAGTGATGAAAGTGAGGCCCTTTCACTCCCCTGAATCAACCAGTGGTGGATGTGCTTGTGCACAAATGGGCTGTAACATCCTACACAAACTGACCTTATAACTTCTTTTTACAGCCCCAGCCAAACTGAATCCAAAATTTCTGATGGTAATGCTCTGAAATTTAGAACTTATATGAAGTTTGTTCCTTTGGCTGTTTGCAGCAGGCCTTCAGATGTTAAAAAAAATATTTTTTCTGGTACATCAGTTTGCCTTGTGGTACCAACTCTTCTACTTCTCCAGAGAGTTTGGGATATTCCAAAATTACCATCACCACATGTCTAGTTCAGGTAAGCATGGAAAGCTTGATGAATATCCAAATCTCTGTGAGGAGAAGTTCTGCAAAAATTGAGCTGGAAGTATTTCAAGCAGCCTTACTCTGAAATTTCTGTCACTTCTGCTTCTGCTTGTATCTGTAAATACTGCAAGAATAACCTTTCCCATAGTATCTCATCACTTCAGATCTGGCAACATTAAAAGTAACAACACTTTTCTGAACATTTAGGGTATAGGAACAGATTTCTTTCAAGCACCGGGGAAAATTTGTGATTCTTATGTGATCTTCCTAGAGAAAACATTGGATCTTTTTTTTTTCTTTTTTTTTTTTTTTTTTTTTTTTTTTTTTTTTTTTTTTTTTTTTTTTTTTTTTTTTTTTTTTTTTTTTTTTTTTAATTCAGAATTAGGCAGCTTTAAACTAAAATGTTACCATGCAACAAGCATCATATGCAGATGTAAAATGAGTTTAGGCTGGTCAGTCTTACCTGAGGTGGTTGGAAAGCTGTGACTCTGCTCTTTACTTGTCTTTAATATATAAACCCACAGAAGAAAACAAGCAGGTAGAAGGAAATTATCTTTTCGTCATGTGTAGGTCAGGCCAGGAACAACCAAGCATTCTCCTCTAGCACTTATTAGGTCTTATTTAGTGTTAAATCTATTAAATTCTTAGAATCATAAGAAGTTACTAAGTTTGCTGCTGTAAACAAGTTGCTGACGTTGGTCTAATGTCTAAACCATTCTAGTCCTGTTACCCCTGCTATTCAGTGTAGTGGGATGCATTAAAAGTGCTGAGTTTTGGATGATATTCACAGTTTGTTTGGTTAATACTGTGTGTACAACCAATATTCTTCATCTAAAGGATTGCAGTCTAGCTTGCACAGCATGGAAAATAGAAGCAGGTGTCATGGATCAGATGCACTCCAGAAAGGAACAAAACGCAGTGCCAGCAGGAAGACCTAGAAGTAGCAGGTTTTTTTTTATTTTCCCAGGCATGTTCTTTTACATATTCAACTGAATTTATACTATGGACAAATGTTCCCAGAATATATGCAGGCCAAATTGCACACAAAAGGATACTTCTGAGCTTCAAGTTCCACTCAAAAGTGAGGTATTAAATTGACATGGGAGTGGTGAAAACAGACCCCATCATGTTATCCCATATGATATACTGGGACAGAGGAACTTTGGAAACAACTGTTACCTTTCCTGAGACCTTCACGTGTAACATAATTAAGAAACTAAGGGATGCAAGAAGAGACATGACCACATGCAGTCACTTGCTGACTTGAAGATGCTCTTTTACCCTGTTATGCGTGTTTTTGTTGTTTTCAGTAATATCCCCAAGATACTTCCTAGCAAGTTTTCTTTGTGTAGACAGCAGGTCACAGAGAATCACAGGATTAGAGCTGTTGGATCTGTAGCCATTAAATGTGGATGTGAAAAGTTTGTCACTGTGTCTGCAAAACTTTGGAATAGTAACTCTCTTCTACTCTTTTTTCTTTCTGATTCTTAAGCCATTTCCATCCAGATAGGAAAGCATTTCCAGGCATAGCATGTCTCTGCCTTACAGGGTACAAGTAGCTTTTCCCAGTCCCTGTTTTTCTTTTTCATCTATCCTGCTGTTTTCAAAGGGCTGTGCATAGCAGATAACAGACTCTGGGGCTCTTAGCTATCATCTTCTACAAAATTTCAGAACCCAAAGGAGGACTTTAGGTCCCTCTTTGAATCCTCGATGATATTAATTGCCAGTCCAGCACAGGTACATAAATTTTGTCTCTTCGTGTTTCTCTAATCCAGTCCTTGAGACAAATCAAGCAACAGTTTGTAAAGATTAATAATATTTCTACTGAATATATCTGGATATTTTTCTGCCATTTGCCAGAAAGTGGGACTCAGTATCAGCCTTCTATTATTTTAATTTATACTTTTAACTTTTTGACTGTTTGAGGTGCTACTACTACTTGTTGAGGAAATAGAAAAAACCTGCAGTCAATCTTCATAGCAGAAAACCACTTATATTTTTGTTGCATTTGTCAATGGACAGGAAATCACTAAACTGTAACAATCTGTGAGGTATTGTGGGGTGTAGACTGTGCTCATGTGAGTCTGTGACGCGCTGTAAGTAGAGAATCACTTATTTCTGGTATGTGTGGTAACTATCAGGAATGAGAAATGAAGCACTGCATTTTAACACTTTAATTCTTAGGAGCAGAGTAATCAAAACAAACTTTCATACCTTCCTAGACCCAAAATTAAACAACATCGTTACTGCTGTACGAGGGTGAAAGTCTGTGCCCCTCCCTCTCGTTACAAAGTGCATTTCCATGCCTGCTCTCAGTGCTCTGCTTTTCCTCCTCAACTGTGCTTGATGTTGCTGTTGCTTTGCTTTAATTCCATGAGCTTCAGCAGGTTCACTGGGAACCTGAGATCAGGATCAGCCTTTAAGTCTGGAACTGCCTGTGCTGCACTGCACAAACTAGGAAGATATTCTTTAATATGATAACACACTTTGTCCCTACTGGATATTAAGCTGGTACAGGAGATTTCAGTTGTGAGAATTGTGTTGTTGTAAAATATAGCCCTCTCCTAATATAAGAGAATAAACCAAAAAAGGCTGAAGTGGTCATCATATCGAGGATTCTGTTAAAATCTCAAAGATAAAAGGTTTTTCAGCTTAAAGAGTTGTTTAATGCTTTACTGTTGTATTGAGCTACTACCTGTGTGGTCTGCTGAGCGATAGGACAAGAGGAAACAGCCTCAAGTTGTGCCAGGGGAGCTTTAAATTACATATTAGGGAAAATTCTTTCACTGAAAGGGTGGTCAGGCATTTTGGAACAGGCTGTCCAGGGAAGTGGTGGAATCCCCATTCCTGGAAGTGTTCAAAAAACATGTAGATGTGATGCTTGGGGACATTGGTTTAGTGATGGACCTGGCAGTCCTGGGTTTCAACAGATGATGTTAGAGGTATTTTCCAAGCTCAGTTATTCTATGATTCTATGATTTGGGTCAAGCTGTGTCAAGAAATCTACCTTTAGGTGCATCCTATGTAGACACTGAATTATATATCTCAGAGCACAAAAAATTGTGAATGATGGTTTGAGCAGCTTATGCCTCACATGGTAACAGAGAAATTCTGGACAGTAAGATATGGCTACAAATAAATCAGGAAAAATGATTTACTCTTCTCTTTGACCACAGGAGAGAGATGGATAACTGTACATGTAAATTAAAGTTGCCTGAAGAACTTGTAGGCTGTTTCTGCTTTTATTTGCAGAAAGTCCACAAGTAGTGGGTTAGAAAAGAGTGACTACAAAGCTAGCTTTTAGACACGAGGTAAGATGACCTGTGATCCTTGCTCTGTGTGTTGTCTGCTCTGAAAGACACCACCAAAAGTCTAATATGGCTGCAACAGGTAAAAAAAAAAAATTAAAAGGGAATGTCATAATTAAGGCTGATGAGCTTTTGCAGGAGTCAGGATCCATCAACTCAGTGATGAGTTTGCTATTTTGGGTCATAAGGGAAACTGAGCTGTTGAGTTTAGGGCATTTAACACAGCAGACTGAACTCAGCACTAAATTCTTGTTTATTGTCTATTTGATATAAACAGACAAAACTGGAGTTAAGACCCAGGCAGTGGTGAAGTTGTGTCATCCCTGATCACGTAATTTATTTAAAGATAGGACTAATGGTTGAAATTAACTCACTTCCTAAGTACATGACAATTATTTTGCAAAAGAAAAGCCATAGCAATGTTACATCTGCTCTGTATTTTCATTACAGTGGGTTTTTCTGTTTTTCCAGTGCTCAGATAAACTGGCTTCAGGACACTTCTGGGCACCAGCCCAGGACACCGTATCCCTCAGCAGCCTTTGCTGTTTGTGTCCATGCCCTGGGCACAGTGGAGTGACGTGTTTGCTGTGAGAGCAGCTCGGTGGGGATGGCTAAAGAAAATAAAGACACAGCAGAGTGCAGATAAGAACAATTGAAAAAAAGAAAGCTATGAGGCAGTTTACTTGCTATCCCCTCTCTTTACCTACAGCTTTTTCATCTGTCCCCCTTTATTTCCATCAGTGTGTGTCGGAGCACTTGCTGCCCCAAGCTGTGCTTCAGCAGAGATGACAGAGAGTGCAGCAGAGGCCAAGAGCAAAACACAACAGCAGAAGTATCTACGTAGGTGTGCTGGTTTCAAACATTTCTTTCACAGACACAGCAACACGTTGTCCTCAACAGGAGTGCTCTGACTCACCACGTGTGTGGCGTTCTCTTGGTTTTGTTTTTTTTTTTTCAGTTGTTAACTGTAACTTCCTTTTCCCTCTGAATGGTTTTGCAGCCTCACAGTTCGAGTGGGGTGGTGAACCTGGTGCTGATTT
This sequence comes from Empidonax traillii, assembly GCF_003031625.1. Lineage (NCBI taxonomy): Eukaryota > Metazoa > Chordata > Aves > Passeriformes > Tyrannidae > Empidonax > Empidonax traillii. The sequence goes on along the minus strand of NW_020955487.1, from coordinate 1,064,075 downwards.
TTATTCTTCTGTGATGTTGTTGCATTAGGTTTTGTGGATTCTCTTTGTGTACAGCATTCTCTCCAGCAAAGGAGTTAAATTAGTCAGTGCAACAGGATTAACTTGAGTTTTGCAGTGTTTTCACACTGCTATGCTGAGCACTTTCATTATGCTTCTGACTTGATAATGGTGCATAAGTCACGGGGAGAAAAGGTGGAAGAAATGAAATATTATTTTGATAAATACTGAAAAATATATACAATATTTTTAATCTCATAATCCTGAATAACAAATGCAAGAAATTATATTCATTACAGATTTTTTTTCCCCTTTTTTTGGAGAAAAGTGCTTTTTACAACTGCTTCATCATAGAATCCTAGAATGGTGTGGATCGGAGGGGACCTTAAAAACCATCTCATTCCAACTCCCTGCTGTGGGCAGGAACACCTTCCACTACCCCAGGTTGCTCCAAGCTCCGTCCAACCTGGCCTTGGACACTTCCAGGGATAGGGCAGCCACAGCTTCTCTGGTACAAGATGCTGATGAATTAACATTTCCATTCTGATTTTTGCTGTATGTAGCTATAGGAGGTGTAGGCACAGCTCAAGCCAAAATTTGGAACTACTGCTATCCTCTTGTTTCTTAAGAATTAAAAATTGTAGAAAATCTGTATAGTGACTTTGCCAGTACAGCACCAAAACTCAGCAAAGAAAATTTTTGACTAATACTGGTCAGTCCACTCATTATAGGATCAGTTTCTGGACAGAAAAAAATGTATAAAATGAATTAAAATGCTGATAAATGCAATATGAAACCCATTCTAGGCCCATGAGCTGCTCTAGGAGGGCAACACTTACTGTGAGACAGAAACCATAATTAGGCTACTGAAGACATAAGAATGGCAGCAAGATGAGCTGTCTTCATTTTTTCAAAAATCTAAAAAGTATATTTTTCCATTTTTTCATGGAAACTACAAATAGCAAAGGGAGGGTTTGTTTCGGTTTTCACTGGGAAGTTAACAATTTTATTGTGTTTCCTTTGTCATCTTCTTTCTCTTTTTGAAAAGACAGAAAAGACTTTTTCTTCCTCAAACAAAAAAGAGAAGTAACTGACATATTTTCAGTGTTATCAAACATCACGATTTTGTGAAAGCACTACTTTTAAAAGAAACATCGCAGAAAATCTTCTTGAGAATAGTTTTGGCAAGATCCAGTACTTTGTAAGACTGAGATCTGATCTTCACAATTTGCTGTGTTACTCTCTCAACCTGGGCTTGATTCGCAGAAGTGGGATGGCCTTGCTGCGTCTGTGGATTTACATCTGCAATAACTTTTCTGTTTTTCACCTCTGTAACACCTGTGTTTGAAAGTCAACTGTATATTTAGAAATTGGGGTTTTAGGATTTTCTGGGATCCTCTCAGAGCATCCCAAACACATGGAACAATCTGTGGGAAAAGTGACTGCAAGGGTTGACCACTGAGGCTGCAAATTTTATTTAAGGTATGAATTTCTTCTTCCTTCAAAGAGGGCTTTTGACCTCCTGAGGTACCTCTGAAAGCATCTGGCTCTGTAGGACTGAAGTTCTTTTGCTTCCATAGCCAGAAAGATGATTTTATCCCCTCAGCTCGGTGGTGTTTCTTGCCCAGTCAGAAAGCTGATCTACTCATTCCCCAGAAATCAAAGTTCTCCTTTCTCATACCCAATGTAACCTCTTTTACCCACTCTATGAATCAGTTTTCTCTTCCTGCATCATCCATCCAACCTCATGTCAAGCATTTTTCTTGTCCCTCGCTCTTTCTCGCCCTTTTCCAACCTATCTGTAGGACTGAAGTTCTTTTGCTTCCATAGCCAGAAAGATGATTTTATCCCCTCAGCTCGGTGGTGTTTCTTGCCCAATCAGAAAGCTGATCTACCCATTCCCCAGAAATCAAAGTTCTCCTTTCTCATACCCAGTGTAACCTCTTTTACCCACTCTATGAATCAGTTTTCTCTTCCTGCATCATCCATCCAACCTCATGTCAAGCATTTTTCTTGTCCCTCGCTCTTTCTCGCCCTTTTCCAACCTATCCCTTTAGTTACACAGCGCCCCAAAACAGGTACTTCCAAGAGGAATTTTCAGTGTGTTCCCTTACCCCTCTTCTCTTATGTCAATGCCTCAAAGTTGTGCTGTCCCTTTGCTCCAGAAACCCCATAAACAACAAGGAGGAGAGGGCAGAAAAGTCTGTCTTGGTTTAATGGCTTTCTCCAACAAATCAACCATAGGAGGTTTTGAAACTAAAATTTATATTCAGATGCTAACTATTTGCCAAAAGGCAAATTAGCTAATTGTGTAACGAACACGGAATGCCTCACAAGCAATTGCACAGGGTTTGGCAGCTCTGCCATCCAAAGGAAGTGAAATGAATTCCCCTGCAAAACCTGCCCAAATTTGGCTCTGTTGCTGCTATTAACAGTTTGGAAGCACCACCACATAAAAACAGAAGATAGGACCCTTTTTGTGTTTTCTGTCAATATCTTCTGTTTCCCAATGATCTTCCCCTCTGTTATTTTTAAAAAAATTAAAAAAAAAAAAAAAAATCAGGGCAGTGTGTGAGGATTACCAAATTCTTCTTGCAAATGCAAATGTGATGCTGTTGCATTTGTGGAGCTCATATTCAGGGTGCCATCTACTGGCATGTAGGGCTGGTGACTCTGTCTGGAGTCTGAATGGAGTTTGGACAACAGAGAATTCCTACCTGAAAATCCTAAGGGAGCAACTTTTTTGACTTGTACCTTTCTTTCATAGTCTGCAAGACCTCCTTCATATCCTGCAGGATCTTACTCTTTTTACACTGAGACAAATATGGTGGAAATGTTCAGATTTGGTTTTTTGGTTCTTTTCATTTATGGTGGTTTCTGTAATTTTGGTACTCAAGAAAGTCGCCTTATAATACTCTGATGTGTGCAAATTAGTTTCAATTTTCAGGAAAATTACCTAAGGTTCAATGAGATTACAGTTTAAACTTTCAGGAGTCTTTGCAGACCTGTCATTTACTGGCTGTGTTCCTACTTGAGATCCAGGGGATGACTTTGTCACACTATTAAACTTTTTTATAGCACATCATGTACTGGCAACACCAGACAGAGAGTACCTAATTAAAACTCATGATGCTCCCAAAAAGGGATACATCGGAGTTTTATAGGTGGGAGATTTCAGAAGAAAATCTGAGTGATGTGCTCCAGCCAAACATTGGATCTGTGACAGAGCCAGTGTTGCTCTCGTCTCTCGAGTCTGATCAGCTCTCCAGCCTGGAGCCTACTGAAAATCTGTTGAGAAGCAATTTTGATTTGATACCAACATGAAATACAAAACGGTTTGACTCTCCAAGTTTAGGAGGAGGAAAAAAAAAAAACATTTCCCTCTTAGAGCAGCTGCAGTCTTTACTGCCAAAATGGCAGAGTGTCCCTGTGACATGGATTTGGGTGCTGACTGCTCTGAAGGGTGATGAGGGGTGTCTTTTGGGGGGGGAGAACACATAGTGCTGTCCACCAAAGGACCATGCAGAGTTTTCTCCAGTATCATACGCCAGCTCTGCAGCAATAATGCATGCTCCTGAGTAACAGGACACAGCTTTGATCTAATTTTTCTCATGAGGGGTTCAACTTCTGTGATTCTTGAGTAACTGATTCAATGAAGGAAACAGCCAGTGGGTGTAAGCTTTACTTTTTCTGTTACTAAATTCAGTGTTTCTGTCATGACACACACATCGTGTTGAGTGAGTAATGGCTGATATTAAAATGCTTTCTTCTTATTATTTCTCTCTTCAAGAGTGCTGTGATTCCTCTTGTTTCCATATATCTGGCTGAATGAGTTTAAATTCCCCTGAAGGTCCCTGCTTGTGTCAGAGGTGTTGGAACTATATGATCTTTAAGGTCTCTTCTTATCCAGACTAGTCTGTGATTCTATGAAAAACCTTCTGAACATGGTCCTGGGAAACCATCTCTGGGTGGTCCTGCTGGAGCAGAGGGGTTGGAACAAATGACCTACTGAGGTCTCCTCCAACCTCAGTCATTCTGACCTCATGACCCCTCATTATCATCCTCTGCATCTGAGGCAGTTTCCTGTAAGGAATGGTTTTATCAGTGCCAGGAGAGGTTGAACCTATGGGAATTGTGTCCTTCTAACCTATGGGAATTGTGTCCTTCTAACCTATGGGAATTGTGTCCTTCTGTCCTGCCCAGAGACAAGCGGCACAGCTCCTCGTCTCTCTCCCAGCTTCACACCAGGACCGTATCCTCTTCTGCTCCCGTGCCCTCACTGCAATGGGCTTTCTTGAAATCAGGGAATTTAATCTTTTAGAGTCTTCAGAGGTTGGGGGGATGTTGCTAAAATAGTTGTGCTCTTTGACCCATTTGAAAAATGCTAATTTTTCCACAGTTTATATTATAACTGTACTTAATGGATTTCCATTTCCCTGGCTCCATAGATAGGAAACCAGGTATTTCAGCTTATGTAGTATCTCTTCCTTACACATTTTCTTGTGAGGTTCCATAAAACCATAAAGAGCCAGTTTTCTTGTGACTCTTAGCATATTACTTTACTCATGATTTACATATAGTAGTAGTTCCAGGGTGAACAAGGGGGAAGGAAAAAAGAGCAGGTGTTGTAGATCGATGTATTGATGTTTTGTACAGGAAATATGAAGCAACTTTTCCTTATGAAAAATATTTGGGGACATTGAATCGCTAAAATGGAGTTTGATGAGTTGTTCTAACACCAAAACTGGAGGTTGAACAGCAGCACTGCTGGAGACTGTGGCCATTCTAAGTTCTCCCCCAATCCCTCCAAGGGCTCAAGAGTTGATGTGTTCCACCATTTCTCCATCTCAAATTTTAGAAATGGATAGAGAAACAAAAATCCCACCTGTGCAGTCGAAGAATTGTAAAAACCAAGGGAAATTCTATTAGCTCTACGTTTGAATCTGACTCTAGTAGGGTTGCAGTGTGGCCCTGAGATGCACTTGTAGCACGAACGTGTGGAACTGTGGAGGTAAGATATGTTAATTGGCTTCACAGCGTGTCGTTTTCTTTTGCAAGATGTAAAATGTGTCGTGTGAGCAGGGCCAAAGACAAAGCGTAGTGGCTGCCAGCTGGACGTGACAGAGGCTTGCAGGGAGATTACACCATGGAGGAGAATGGCTTTTGAGATAAGGATAATCTTTTACATAAACTAACTCTTCCAAGGCAGTTTGGATGTGTGAGTGATAAGGACAATAATAAAAACTACAGGCTGACGCAGCTGATAGTTATCCTGGTGTTCAAAGATGATCAAGATCTTGCCAGCGAGATAACTCAGCTTCTTCTGCTGAATACAGTGACAGAGAACTGGCATTGATACACTTTTGTATGAAGAGTTCCCAGACTAATGCTCTTGTTTTGTGTTGTTCAGGTCAACCCAGTAACCATGGAAAGGTCTTCAACTTCCGATACAGCCTCTGAAAAGCCTAATCCTTCCCACCACAGTACGGGGGCTGTTCAAATGAGGATCAAAAATGCCAACAGTCACCACGATAGACTGAGCCAAAGCAAATCTATGATTCTGTCTGACAATTTGAAAGTCGCCGAGCCTGTAAGTAAAAACACCTCTAATATTTTCTGAGTCTTCCAACTTTTAAAAATCTACTGAATTGTCTCACGTGTGTTAAGATATTGGTTTTGTGATCATCCCTTGAAAGGAGATATTTAAAGTCACTAATATGTTTTTAGGAGTATGGCCAGGTACTGGAATAACAATTTTCCTTCAGTGAAAGGCAGAATTTGGCTTTGGTGGCCATGATCATAACATCTACTCAGCACTTCTACTCTCAGTTGAAACTCAGTTGCTTAAGTAAGACTGCTGTAGAGAGTAGTGCTTACAGTGCCAGATATATGTCAGGGTTTCTCAAAAGGCAGACTTTAAAAACAGACAAAAGAAAATGCAAATTTCAGCCCTGCAAATAAATAACAACTTTGTAACAAAAATAGGTCTTGTTTTAAGGTTGAATGAATTGTACAAAAATCAGACACTGAACTTATTGTTTCAATAGTTGACAGAGTTGAAGGAGTTGAGTCATTTTTTACCCATTATCATTTTTTTCTTTTTTTTTTAAATTAAATAGTTAGTGATGAACTCTATTGCCAGTTGTGTCCCTGCCCCTGTACTCCTTCTGAGCTACTAAACAAACTGATTGGTATGAGTCTCCCCTGGTTAATTTTCTTTCATAATGGTGGCAACTTGCAGCTGAGGCCATATGATGTTACAAAATTATTTATGCAATGCTAGCCACTTTTTGGACTCCAGATCCATTTTGTTCTCAGAGAATGCAAATGAGGGAGAAAACTCTGTTAGCTGGGGACAGAGTCCCAGGTCTCAGTCACTCCTCACAACCGTGCCAACCATTACTTTTTTGTTTTGTTGATGTAATGGATTCCTATGAAACATTCAGCTTTCTGACAAAGTTATGAAATGGAGGAACACTACAAGACCTTCCACATTTTCTTCCCTTTTTACTCAGTATTCAGACTTATTTAGAAATATGTTACTCTACTCATTAATTTCTCTGGTATAACAACCCATTTCACCTTATATTTTGGGAGAGAAAAATCTGGTTAGATCTTAGCAGCTGATAACATACTCCATTTAAATTATAGCCTTTGCCTCAGATATGCTGAACATGTTTACTCCTTTTATCTGACGTGAAATGTTCCTCCACCACAAACCTGCAACACGGCTTATAATAATTTACTGGGAATACTGTACTGTATTATGAGGAAGAACTGTACCTTTGAAAAAGTTTAAAAGTTAAGTATATTTAATGATGCCTAACATTTTATTGGCTGTGTTTAACAAAAGGCACTAGGCTGCAGTTGTTTTTGACAAGCATGAAAACATCACAGCATGAGACTGCAAAAGGAATTATGTAGAGAAATTACAAGTGATCCATCTCTCAATGAATTATCCACCTCAATAGCCTGCAGAACTCAGCTACCAATTAACACCTACTTTATTACATGTTGGGATGTACTTAATAACTTTCATGTGTTTATGCACTATTACCTTGACTGATGCCTCTTGTACAATTAGGCATAATTGGCATATCAATATGCAAAAGTTAAAAGGATTAACCCTCTTAAAACTAATGAGCATTTCTGTATCCAGCTGCTAAATGAGACAAAATTAGCATTTTTCACTTTTGGGCAGGATTTTATCATGCAGTTTCTCATTGTTGATATTACCTTGTTACATAACTTTAGTTTGGGGGATAGTATGCTGGACTGTTACAGAGCAAGGGCTCTAAAAAGTTAAATTAGACATAAATATTCAGTGCTGCATTCCAATAACCATAGCAGGTACAATATATATGCATTGGCTGGGAGCTGAAAAGTTGCTTTGTGTTACATTTGTTTAGTAGCTAATTATATAAAAGCGGAATTTTACCGAGTATATGTCATTTTACCAAGCAAACTTGGCTCTGGGATAATAGACTGAAAGCTTGCCATGCTACTAATTTCCTTTTCTATTTCCATTCTTTTCATCTCTTTTTGCCATGCAGAATTTTCTGACTGGATATTGACAGACTGAAAGTGCTTGGGCGTATTTACTCGAATAAGCCTCTTAAAGTTGTTTGCTAACGCCCAAAGTAAAAGCAAAATTCCTGCCCATCCAAACATTTTCAAATACAGGCTTTAAATGCAGCGAGATTTAAAAGAGCAGGGAAATATCAGTTGTGTGTATCAGCCCTGTGCTGACATGCCTGTGCGTGTGACTGGTAAAGGATTTTGGGAAAAGTAATGGAGGGGAGTATTTTCTCTCCATCCAAGTGTCTTGAAAAAGAAAGATCCAAGTGATACACAGACACACACACACACACATATATACATATATAAATTTAATAATATTGCTTTAAAATTTGAGACAGTCTTCTCCATTGTACCTCTACATGCAGTCTTCACTCTTCCATTTAAAGGCACACCGATCCCTGCTAAAAGATACCAATATATCAATCAACACTAATAATTCTGTGCTAAAAGATAAATTTGTCCTGATCTATTTGGAAATTTTATGTTTTCATGGTCTGCCTTTAGATGATGAATATAGTCTATGAGGTATCCATTGATTATGCTTATTTTCTATTTTTCATTGACTGAATATTTTTGTCCTATTATTGGAAATATTTTTCTTTTGAAAACCTAGAAACAGCTGAATAAAGGACTCCATATTACTCTTTCACTGTCCATATTTAGTGTGTTGCAGTGTACTCTGTTCTACTAATAAATGGGTCAAATCCTTTTTATTCAACTTATGCAAAAACTACCTACTTTAGTGGATTAAGGCAATCAGCATTTGGCACATATTGAACAGTCAATAGAAATATAGTTTTCTAAAACATATTCAGAAAAAAAAATAAAATAAATGCCCACTCTGGACAATAAAGGGCAAAAACCCAAACACAAAAGTAGAAAGACGACTGGCGATTTATAGAGGAGAAAATACCTAATTTTCTCTCAGGGATTTGCTGTATTCTCAAGCATTTGCTGTGGTGCTTGTCAGCACACCTGGGGCTATACTTCTGAAGGTGGACAGATTATTTTCTGTAGCGTGACAAAGAAGGATGTGCATCATACACCAGTAGGGCCATATGCACTTGAGCACTTTATAGTGGTGCGGATGCAAATGTGGGATGCCCGACCTAAACCGTGCCAGAGATTCTTGGGTGTTTATGTTAATCATTCTGATGGAAACGCTTGAGCCTTGTGCAAAGGTTGAAATTGGTGTTAATGTAGAGTTTAAAGAACACAAATCACGAAGCTGGACACAGACTGTGGCAAGAGTGGGCTCTTTCTGTGCTTAATGGTAGCGTCTGAACTAGCAGTGTAAATGAATATTTGCTATTTTCGTGTGTTAAACCCCAGGGAAGTGCATTTTGCTTCATTCAGAACAATTTCAAACAATGAAATGTCTTTTTTATTGGTGTCTATATTAAGAATTAGAACCTATTTACACATTCCAAAATGTTAATGTATTAGAGCTTTCTCTGATTAGGTTAAACAAACTGGTAGGTTTATTTATCTCTCTAATACATTATCAGAGAAACAGGAAGCAATCTTCTTTTGTTTCTTACTCCTGTGATCATAGAACACTTGCCAAAGTTATGGCTAGCCAAAAAGACAGAAATAAATTTGCTAAAAATATAAGCCTTCTGTTTAGCAGAGTTTTTGAGCCATATTTTGAAATTGCAGGGCTTGTACGTGTTTACTTCAAATCAAGCTTATAGTCAGGTTTGAGGCTTTGTTTGTATAGATTGTCCTGAAGTAGATCCTGATATTTAATTAAAATGACACTAAATCACATTGAATTGATAAGACTTGGCATCTCAAACAAAGGTAATTGCCCGTATTGGTTTTGTACAAAAATAGAGCTGCTTGGAAAATGTGCAGCCAACACAGACTGTCAACTCCATTTATAGATCAATATGTGAAAACCATTGATCAGGCAGGCATGTGTAACAGTAACACTTTGCATTTATTTGTTGTTTTTATACCACGTTAAGGCTTACAGGATTATCGGCTTCCAAAATATTTTGACTTCCTTGTAAATATGTTATCTGTTTAATGTTAATTACAAGACAGTCTCCAGCCCTCTTTTCGAGTATTTTCAGTTTCATTGCTATGGGTAGTTTTAGCTGAAAAAGGGATTATTTCAATCTCTGAGAGATCATCAGAGCTTCTTTCATAGTGGAGTTTATTTAGGGAAAGTTTTTGAGGATAGCTCTTTTTTTCTTTCCCCAGTTTACTTTTTTTCCTGGAGGAAAAAACAAATCTTGACAAAATATTTCTAAAAGCAGAAAAACTTCTCCTGTCATAATTGTGAAAAATATTCTCTTATTTGTGATCAAATCCTTGACTGGCCAGGCTTTATTCTCTGCAAATTTTATCATCATACACTAGTCTGTTATAGATGCATCTGTGTTTATCGCTATAAGGAAAAAGCTGTGTTCCCTTTAAATCATATAATAGCACTGGGACAGATATAGAAAAATATATGAGCTTCCCATATATAAAAATGTATGAACTTCCCATGACAAGTGTGGGAATTGTTAATAAATGCAAGCTTACACCTTGCTTGCTCCAAATATTTCAGGGTAGGTATGAAAGCAGTCAATCCATAAAAACACAGTCCAGTTTTACTTCTTGAACATAAATATTGCTATAAAAAAATAAATCTGTTGAGTAACATTAGTCATTCTCCTTTCCAGTGCAGGGAAATGCGAAATGAAGTGTGTCATATGTCCCTTTCCTGTGCTCAGACTGGTTTTGTGCTTTGAAAACCTAGATCTGCTCATGTTGTGCTCACAGACTGTCTCCTTCGGCCCTTGATCCAGTTTTTCATCCATCTCAGTGTGCGTGTCCCTTGCTCCCCACGTGAGGAGCTGCTCCATCTCCAGGGCAAAGGCCCTCAGCCTGCACAGATGTGCCCCTATGGATGTTCTACATACCATCAAGTCCTTTGATTAGACCCCCACAATAGAATATCAATGCATGAGATTATTTTAGACTTCACTTTACTGTCAATAAGTGATTTTTTTTTCTCTATGAAGCAATGCAGGTTGCCTCCCAACCTTTTTACAGGACCAATATTTTGTGTGTAGTCGTATTTTCGGGTCAGAACAATCCTTTTGCTTTTCTGAATAGTATTTTTTTTTCCTTTTTATTTATTTAAATAAGCCCAGTGAGCAGGTACCCCTTATTGTACACTTGCATCATAGCACTTCAACTGAAATAATCTTGGCTACAAAGGAAAAAGTTAATTTGATTGTTTGACTCCCTGTTTATTTCTCCTCCCCACAGTTTCACTGTACCATTTCAGCTGCTTGATAGGCAGCAGCATAATGAGATCATAGAAGAAAGAAATAACCAGCACCTATTTCTTCTTAAAAACGAGGATAAATTCATTTCAGCTCTATTAAGGGAGTGGTGAATGTAACTGGTTTGGCTTCCTTGTTAAGCCAAACCGAAGTTCAGAAGAGATATTATATGAGTCGGAATTGCTGATTTTGACTTTTACTCAGTGTGACAGAAGGGTAGAAAAAAGGTTCAAAAACCTCCAGGTCCCCCCTCCCCTTTTTTTTTTTTTTTTTTTTTTTTTTTTTTTTTTTTTTTTTTTTTTTTTTTTTTTTTTTTTTTTTTTTTTTTTTTTTTTTGCAATCTTACATTATCTCATGCTGTGAAAATCTTTACTCTATTTACCAAGCACAAATTAGTCTTGCCAAAGGTTCTGAAAGTTTGCTACTTCAGCTTAGATCCTAAAACTTCAAAGAGAGCTGCAACTGTACAAATTAGTGTATGTGCTCTGCCATGGCTATTTTAACTTGAACTTAGCTAAATTCGTTTATAATTTAGTGCTGATTGAATGCTGCCATAAACGTACATAGGATACATTTTTTAAAGTTAGTCCTCTGATTACTAATTTGAATGAAAAACTCTAACCTTGTTAGCATCTGGACTTATTTTCATAATAACAACCCCTTCAGAACCTACAAAGTAATGAATAATTGACAACAAATGAAATGTTTTGATAGTTGTCGGCACAAAGCATGTTTAATGTTTTGTGTTGCTTCCTAGCTAATTATGTAGATGACACATTTGTCAGACCTTGACTGCCATTAGAAACGTGTTTCCAGAGGGGAGAAAAACAGGCTATTCATAGAGTAATTAACTAGAATGCTCAATGACCTGTGAGAGATTCAAATGGCTGCCAGTTCAGACATTGTTTTGTTACAGAAGCAGAGGGGTAATTAAAATTCCAAATTACAGTGCTATGATGAAGCATTTGTTTGTTGACAGTATACTCTTACTCTAGTTTGTTAATTCTTTTTTAAATTGCTTCTAATCCATTTTATAGCTTTAGGAGTTCCGTCTTTGAATTTACTGACAACTAATATTATGGTAAATTGTTCTTCGGCGGAGCACTGCAGGCTTGGCAGTTCCATGGGAGCACAAGGTGGGTGGGATAGAATCGCTGCTCTCTCCCCTAAACTGACATACCATGTGCTGTCACCGAGACGCGGCTAACGCGGCACATCTTGTGAAATGATATGTTCATAATTCTGCGTTAGGGAAGATGTCTAGTTAAGGGAGGAAATGGTTCAGATAAAGTAATAATAATCAGACAAATTGAGGAAGGTGTCCTGAAACGTTAGCGGGGAGGCTGTGACGGGGTTTGGGGTGAGGATGAGGATGACCGTGGGTTAGGTAAAGCGCTTTGGGAAGGCGAGGTCTGCTCGGTAACGGAGATTTGGAGGACAATCGTCTGCTTAAAGAAATCAAGCACAAAATATGAGGAATGGGGTGTTTCATAAGAGTGGGCTGTATCTTTGCCAGCGCTCTTTGCAGGCAGTAATGGACCTGACAGGGTAAACCGTCTTTTCTCCTCCAAACAGGGACTCATTGCAAGTCCAAAGTGTTAAAGTTCTCTAAACAATGAATTAAATGCAAGCCCAAGTGAAATATTTATTTACTTTGCCAAAAATGAGACTCTGGTTTTGTTAAGGAGATGTGACAGAAGTAACATGGTGTTTGATGCAGGAGAGCTGACAGCGGCATGGAGTGAGCGCTGATTATCCCGAAGACACTGTCAGCCGGGATTGATTTCCACTTTCTCCGTTTATGTAACGGTTCCTGTAATACAGCTGACCCCAAATCACGTTACCTTGTCATTTCTCTGCATGGATCAAGAAGAGATGAGCTGAAAATAGCTAGGCACTGACCTTGAACTTGCGGGAGAAGTGAGAAGTGACAGTGGGGGATGCTCTGCGGGCGGTCCCCGCGCAAGGGCGCGGGCGGCTGCTCTGCGGCCGCGGCAGCACCAGGGGGCAGAGCAGCACCAGAGATTACAGGTGGAGCAGATGATGCCACAGACCCACAGCCCTGTGATAAACGCCTTTTTTTTTTTTTTTTTTTTTTTTTTTTTTTTTTTTTTTTTTTTTTTTTTTTTTTTTTTTTTTTTTTTTTTTTTTTTTTTTTTTAATTTAAAATTTGGGCAGATGCTCGCTAGAAAAGAGCCGAGTTCCCATCGTCCGGCACTTGAAAGTAGAATTATTTGAAGGGATGCTCAGTATAAAATTCCTTCCTAACTGAATGCGCTGCTGGGAAGTTTTGCATCTCTCCCTGTTGTTCTCCTAGCACCCAGTGAAAAAAATGTAACATTTGCATTAGCATTAATGGAGTTCTCTACAATTTGAGGGGTTGTATGACAGGACCAAGGCATTCCTCGAAGCCTACGAATCCTTTTGAGTTTTATAGAAAGCATGGTGTCAACATATTAAAAATATTTTTAAGCTGCTAGGACAAAGTAAAAAAGGGTTAAAAAAATTAAAGATTTTTTTTTTCTTCTTTTTCTTCACACATGTCACTTCCCTCTGTTGTAATTTATGTCTTGAGGGGGAAAAATAAAGAAAACTTGCCTATGAAAATATTATATAATTTACTATCTAAAAACCATGCTCCACTTCTTTTGTTCCATATTTTCTTTTCATCTCTTCACAGCCTTTTTTTTGTCTGAGATGCTGGCAGGAGCTGTGGAGACATGAGATGCCAGCACTGGTTCTTCTCAAGGATCTGGTGCTTTGGGGCGTCACTGCTTGGGGCAGGACCTTGTGAGAGCTTGGGGCAGGACTAGAAACACTCTACTCACCCTCTAAGATATCTGGCCAGAGTTCCCACCTCTGTTTGGGGACACCAAGGCATGGAGAGAAAAAGGGGTAAAGAAACACTCAGAAAATATTTTCTAAGTTATTGTTATTAATGCTTCAGAAAACACAGGGAATGGCAAGGGGTAAATATGTGTTTCTAATTTTATAATTCTTGATTTTACTGTCATCTATAGGATAGCAGTGGAAATTTATGCTATATCGGTTTTGGGTCACATTTCATAAGATTTGATGACTTGTTTAAGAGCTAAATGCAGGTATACATTGAGGTTGTGATTTCTCAGGCACAACTGGGGATTGGAGCTGTGGAACCAACAAGGAAGAAAAGACATGTCCCATTATCCTTATTACACAAAATTTGCAAAAATTGATGGAATGAGGTAAATTTTATGATCTTCAAATGTTTCTTTCCTTTGCCTTAGCTTGTTCAAAGCCAAAGGACCACCATGGAGTTGAATCAGGTGTTTGTAGCCCAAAACTTACTTGTTCCAAAACTCTGCAGAATGTAGCCTTTGAGCTGTTCTGGTAAGTCAATGGAGCAGACAAAAAAAACCTAGTCATGAGGTTTTACCTAACCAGAACTCCCTAAATAATATTATTTTCTGTAATTTAACATCTGGTTTGAATTTCAATGATCCCCTTGCTTTAGCATTATCATTATCTCATAGTCCATACCATACATCCTTGCTTTTACTAGTAGGAAAAACTTATTTTTACTGGGAAAACTTATTTCCTGCATCTCTTCTGATTGTGTTCCTCAGGCTCCTAATTTTTCTGCACTTTTATTATGTAAACAGTAACACTCAACTATACAGACATGTTAATGACACTGAAGTTACTACTGTGATGCTAAAAAACACAGTGCACTATAAAGTTACACCTTTTTGACTCAGGAATGAGATAGCAACATGTCATGATGTTAGAGAGATATATATATAGATATATATATATATATAAAATACATCACTTGGTTTCCAAGATAGCCTTCAGTTGTATTTATTTATTGCAACCAAGTGGAAAAGGAATTTGTCAGGTTTCCCTGGTCCCAGCTTGGACATTGGCCTGCCAAGGGATTTTTACTTCTTGCTTCTGCTTCTCTACCTGTAAAACAGGACAGTGGATGATGCATATTTCCTTTGCACACATTAAAGATGGTGCCTCAAAGCTGGGTCGACTGTTACGTTTCAATCATGCTCTTCACACAGATAATTCTATTCTCATCATATTAACTCTATTAATTGAAATAGAATTATTCCACAATTATGCTGGTGTAACTGAGAGGAGAACTTGGCCCCAGGTCCTGTACATTCTCCTTATCTTTATTCTCTGTGCTTAACTGTTTCAGTATTTTTGACCAGAAAAAGGTCTTATTTTGGCTTCATCATTAATCAGTTCTGTTCCCTTGACTCTATACCCATGTGCTTTCAGAGGCATTAGGTTTCTCTGAGGGTTAGGGTATAAAACACTGTATATTTCAAAAAAGTATGTCTGAAAGTGCTGTTTAAAGGAGCCTCTTTGGCAATGTGTGTCAGTGCACACCGTGACAAGGAACATAAGCTGTGGAATTATATTCCTTCTACGCTATCTTTATTAAGTGCTGTATTACAGCCGAATTGTGGCATCTAACGCGTTTCCTTTCAAAATGCCGTCAGATTTGAAATATGTAGGTACTGAAACTGAGATTATATCAAGCATCCCATAGCTAGTCTTGGGCACCTGACCTGCACAGTTTCCCACAGGGGAAAAGTAAGCTCCATTTCTTTAAATTTCCAATGAGAAGGGACATGTGTCTCCTTGCATTGAGCTGCATGATATCACATCGTGTGGCACAGAGTGACCCGATGCAACATGACAGGAGAGGTAAAGAACCAGGGTTTTTTTTGTTTGTTTCATTACTGCAGCGAAATAATTACACCACCAATGCGATGAAATGGGGATCAAATTATTTTGTGCATGCCCTAAATACATGTGCTATTGCGCTATGTACAGACACGCTTGCTGAATGTTGTTTAATGCACTGAGAAGGGGTTTTAAAGCAGACAAGAGAGTGTCCTTGTTAGGCAATGTGCCTATTCTTAGACAAATAGTTGACAGCAGCACTCTCCTGCCCTAAATCAGATCAAATTCCATTTGAAGCCAACTTTTTTTTTTTTTTTTTCAGGATCCTATCTGGTTTTATTAACATGGCAATATTTTATTTTCTGTTTGATTTCTCATTTGGTGAGGTTCAAAGACTGAATGGAAATAGGTTTTTATCATCCATGATTTTGTAGTTAAGGGTGTGCATGCACACAGATGGGTTGAAACCTTCCCCTTCAAAGGTCTCAAGACCTGACACCTTGAGAGTAAAAAAGAGCTTCCTTTTAAGTATAAAGCCCATGGGGGGAAAAACCCCACATTTCTTTATATTTCATAGACCAATACAACTAAATTTATATTTGTTTTTTTAGGACAGCACTGAATATGCCTACTTCAGAAGAAGTTATGTCTTTCTTTGTGTGATTATTGACTATCTGAGCTGCCACACATTCTGACAGTTACAGTAAAAAGTTGCATTTAAGAGTACGGCCAAAACCGGAGCAAAGTAAAAAAATTGCCATCCTTTCTAATCTCTGAGTCTTCCCCCAGATTTGGAATCCAATTTGAAAGATTACAAAATACCCGGTCCCATTTTCCTCACTTCCCTCCCCTGCCCCAGAGCTCTGCAAGAAAGATTGTTCTCCTGGATATTCCATCCATGGCCAGAACGGGAAGTGCTGCAGCTGTGATGAGCGAATCTGTTCTCATGACACCTCTAGCCCCGAGGCAGGTAGAAAACCCAGACGAGCATCCAAACTTTTCTGTGTTTATTTGGACCAAACCTGGATTTTGGACCAACTGAGCTTCCCACCAGCGGTTCTGTCATCCTTAAGAGCTCATTCTTCTCGATTGTGGTCCTGAAGTCAGATTCTTGCTTTATAACCTCATTACACAAAAAAACCCTAGTGTTTAAAAATTAAAATGCCAGGTGCCAACTCTTCTCAGTAGTTGGCTACTTTAACTTTGAGCTTTCCATTTTTTATCAGCAAATGATAAACTCAAAATTCACTGTTCCCAGTTTAGATCTTTCTCGAAATTAAAGTGTAAATCTAAAGTGGCCACCTGTAAGCACTAAAACCTGAAGACATTTGGACACAAGTTAAACAAATTGTTTAAAGAACTGCCAATTGGTTG
Source organism: Empidonax traillii (assembly GCF_003031625.1). Taxonomy (NCBI): domain Eukaryota; kingdom Metazoa; phylum Chordata; class Aves; order Passeriformes; family Tyrannidae; genus Empidonax; species Empidonax traillii. The sequence goes on along the minus strand of NW_020955487.1, from coordinate 1,047,156 downwards.
CATCAGGTTTTAAGAATAACTTTGCAGGGAAGATCCAAAATTAGTATTTTATAATTTTCAGGCCTGTTTTTTTTTTTTTTCTTTTGGTGGAGGGGGAGGTGATGATTTATTTATTTTTTTTTTACCAAAAAATTAAAGAGCTGTGAAAAGAAATAACATGGTTTTAGATAAAGTGTTTCAGAAGCACAAGGTTGACACAATCATGCAAATCTCCAAAGCCTGGGAAAGGTTGAGGCAATGGGCCCCAATGTGAAAAGCATGGAGCAAATAGGGAGCAGAGGAATTTGGAGACAGGTGGGCTGGAAGAAATGAGGTGGGAATGGTGAATTTGCTGCAGCTGAGTGGAGCTGGAGGAAGGGTTGTGCTCCTGGTCTGAAGTGCTGGTGCTTTCTTGGCAGCCAAGAAAAAAGCTCCTTGTCTATTTTGGGGTTTAACTGACTTCATGTTCAGGTAGGTGCAGGTTTTTACATACAGTAGTTTGTAGAAAATCTTTAGTTGCACTGCATTTGGCTGAAATACCTAATCCTCCGGTTTTGTGGGTCATATTTTATGTTGGTATAAACAAGAGAGACATCCTAGTGCTCTCTGAGCATACGCACCACTAGTTCCTTAAAAGCCACCATCATTTTCCAAGAATCTCGTTTGGTTTATTTATTTCTTTTTCTTCATGTAAATTCTTTCATGTTTTTATGGCAGATGAGCCTGATTACATGAAAGTTTACCTTTCAAATACTTCCCATTTATCACACAGTTTCCTTACCTAGAAAATCCCAGTGCAGCCACTGCTAATGTTTGATAAGATTTGTACCTGGTAGATTCTAAATTACATTAATGCATAAAGCCAGCGATGCCAGGCTCCCTATTGTTACAGTTATTAAAGCTGTAACTGAAATGATATCTTTCATATTGATCTTCAGCTAGCAGCTCTTATCCAGAAGCTTTGTTTCACATTAAAGACACTAATGATTGTCTCCACAAAATGAGCAGCTTAATAGTTGGAAAAAGTTAAATGGGGAAAAAAAAACTTTGATAACCACCTTTGATAGCTCTTCGTTCCGACATCTCTCATGGCCACAAAGTGCAAGCCAAGCATTAATAGACCTTTTAATAAAATGACTTAAAAGAAATCAATGGGACTTCTCACAAAGCCTAATTTCCAGCAAGTTATGTTATTTAAATGTTTGTACTCCTTCTGAACAGCTCATGTCCTTCCTAGCTGCTAGCTTTTCCTGGAATTTCTCAGGGTATCTTCCTAAGGTTTTCAATTTTTATTTGTAGGGGCCTCATTTTGCTTTACTACCTTCTAGAAATTTTGTAAAAAATGGAGAACATAGAAATGCTGTACCCTTCCAAGGCTGGCAGAATTTCCCATAGACATACAGACAACAGCCCAGTGTCTATTTGTGGAGTGGATGGTGAAGTCTAGCTAGATATAAACTGACTAAGAGCCTTTTGGAGTGGTCTCAGGTACCTTGGTTCCTTCATGGACTATGAGAAATCTTTCTCTTCCTTTGACTTCAGGTGAAAATGGAATCTGTTGCCAGCTGAAATTTTGATGAATGTTATCTGCAGGACGGGAGGTTTTAGCTCAGGCTGGAGTTTGTGGGTAAAGAGAGTAGAACCACAGAATGGTTTGGGTTGGAAGGGACCTTAAAGCTCATCTCATTCCACACCCCTGCCATGGGCAGGGACACCTTCCACTAGCCCAGGTTGCTCCAAGCCCTGTCCAACCTGGCCTTGGACACTTCCAGGGATGGGGCAGCCACATATTATTGTACTTGCTCTTTTCCCTTTTTCTCCTAGAATTTCTGTGTAGCTTTTCTGTAAGTTTTTAGTTCACTTGTTTGTTTTGGCTTAGGGTGAGGAGCAGCTGCTGCATTTTTTCTTGTTTTTAGCTGGATAATTTTTTTCCCCCCATTCTTGGCTGTGGCAGACAGAGTGCAGCCTAGGTGCTTTCCATGAGACCATCTAGCGTGAGCAGAGAAATACATGTGAAATTTTTATGTTCTCTGACCTCAATTATTGTACTTGACATGTGACATGTATCTATTTAAAGACTGATATCCAAGTGAAAGATATAATTTTTTTTGAGGACCAGCAGCAAAGGCATAAATTGTCCTACTTGGGAAAACAAGTTATATTTAGTTTTTTTTACATAAACCAAGATATAGTGTGCTGATAAGGTAGAATATAAGGCATAAATGAATTTGCACTACCATAAACTGGAGTTTAACAGAGATCATACCCTGTTCACGGGGGGATGGCTTTTTCCTGATCAATTCTACTTAATCCACAGTAACAATTAAGTCATATCTTAAAAATTCATATAAGAAATCATGAGGGTGAAAAGAGAGAGGGAAAGGAAAGAGAATAATATTGATGAAAAAAAAAAAAAAACACAAAACAACCCCATTGCAGAGGTCCACTGCTACAAAATATTTCCATCTTTTCTCCACATCACGTGGGGATTCAACCCTTATTTCTTCTGCATTTTTTCCCAGGCTCCACTGGAAGAGCCTGGATTCAGCTAATGCAGGGACATGTTTTGGCCGCTTATTATTTATTACAATTTTAGTTCCAGGTTTCAAAAACAATTAGGGAAACTGCTTAATAGGAAAATGACTCTAATTACTTGTTAATTGAGGTTATCTGCTTCACATTATTCAAAACGTAAATTGTGTTGACACTTGTACCCAGATATGATTACTTAATAAACAGGCTGAAACTGCATCATGAATGCGTGTACCCCCCCCCCCCCCAAAAAAAAAAAAAAAAAGCATTTCAGTTTTCAGCTCTGGTTTGCTCATCTGAAATGTGTTTAAAAATACGTATACAATTTGCATTAAGCTCAGTTATAGCATGTTAGTACAAAAAAATAAATTCTATGTTTCAGACAGTGGAAAGATGAAGGACTGAAATTGAAAAGTGAAAAGGTTTATTAAGCTTGCACATAATATATTTAGGTAGGGTTTAGATACAATAAGAAACAGGGTTACATGAAATATGGTGTTACCTCTTGAATAAATAATTTAGCTGATAAATCAAGTATCTGGATTCAAATAAAATACCAGTGTTAATATTTGTCATATTAGTATTTGTTCTTGTGTTTGATTTTGAGGATCAACAAAAAGAGGAGTGCTATTTTTAAAAAATAAACTCATTCAGGGATGAGAGAGGCAGGTTTCTGACCAGTATTATATTTTCTAGGACAAGATTCTCACACAGTGAGAATTAAACCCAAGTATCCCCTTTTCCCTTCACATTACTCTGCCCTAGGACTTCTACATTTTTACAGAAATATTCAATCCCTATTTTGAAAAAGTCTCAGGCCATGAATTAGATTTCATAGTCACCAAATGGCTAATTATTCCATATAATGGAATTTGCCAGCCATGTTTGTTGTGGGTAGGATCATCCATTTTTAAAGTATTGGGGTTTGGGGTCTTGTGAGTTTTTTGTGGGTTTGGTTTTGTTTTGTTTTTTAATGTGGCTTTCAAACATCATAATTTCCTTGAAATCCCAAAATTTTTGTAACAGGGAAAAAATCAATAAGAAAAGATAAAAGATAACATTTTTTGTTCTAAAGACATAATTGGTAAACCTGTTGACCAGAGAGATTTCACGGGTGTTTCACCTTGAAATTTCCCCATTTTAAATGAGAGAAAGACCTCAGTTCATGCAGAGGAGCCTCAGGGCCCATCTCTGTGTTAGATCTGGGGCTATTTATTGCTGAGGCATTTTTGGAATCGTGAACCTCTGCAAACCATGGCGGTCCAGCAATGAAAGGGGGACAGCAGGAAAATGGTGGAGAGTGGAAATAAATCAATTCTTCAGGTTAAAGGGGCTGATTGCATACTTCACAGGCTTATTTATATTTCTTAATATGCAAGCATGACTCTTCCACCTTGAATTTTTGGACTTGTATTTTCCTCAGTTAAAAACCTCTGCAAGGCATTTTCTACAGAAATACCATTACTGCCTTCTCCTTCGTATTTTGCCAAGAAATGATGGAAAGTTGCAAAGCCCACAAGGATGGAAGTTTCAGAGCTGTGTTTGTGCCCATTAATTTTCTCTTCTATGATATTTTCCCATTTTCACTCTGTTTGACATTGAGCCTGAGCTTTGTTCCTGACTTGTAGCCTATGGCAGTGGAATGGGGAGATGAGACATCACGGAGATGTAGAGCACACATAAAAAGAGAAGATGTGTAAAAACTGAAATGACATGGCAGCTGAAGCAGCTTGTTGCTCAGCTTGGTTGCATGTTTGAGTGGAGAAAGCGAGGTAAATTGTGATATGTAAGAGAATAACACTCGACAGGGTGTATGGTTGTAAGGTATATGGATGCTCAATCATGTGGTGAGGCAGAAGGCTGAAGGACAAGCGCCTTCAGTATTCACACAGTCTGTAGATATCCGTATGACCTACAAAACAGAGGGTGTTAGGCTCGGAAAAATATCACTTACCAAGCATATGCGAGCAATTTTAAGACAACTCCATCTATGCCATTAGAGTCACTCTTAATCTTTCAGTAATTATTAAAATAATAAAGTTTAGGGAGGGGAAAAACCCACTATCACATGGTTCTCTGTGCCTTCGCCCCATAAACAGATGAATTCTCACAGTGGTCTATACACAAACAACCATTTTCACTTCCCACTGGTTGTACTTATTAACCTATTAGAGATACATGTGCCTTTATGCTAATTTTTCTGATCATTTGCAACTGCCACTCTATCTGTGCCTGGATGGGTTTGTGTAATGGATCTGATGATCTTCAAATCTGGAATAGGATTTATTTAGGTCAGACTCCATTTAGAGCATTTTGGATATTTGAGCAGGGAAGCGAATGGCCCTTTGTATATAGACAGTAGAACATTTTAGGGTGTTTATTCAGTGTCCTTTAAATTTTGATACTTTTAGAGCCACATAGAAAATAGTTTGCAAACTAGTTTCTATGGCAATGTGTAATAAATTACTGAAGGAATTATAATTTAGGCAGATTTAACTTCCTTTGTGTTTCACTTTAACACAAACACATTCTTAAACCTGCAAGGTATTTAAAAAATCAGTGTGACACAGTACTCCAACTCTGCCTTCCTGACTGTCTGTGCACCTGTAAAAACGAGACAAAAGATCCCATTTTTGATTTGACCTGGCTACTCTCCTCATGGATAAATGGGTGATTCTGTAAAAGGCAGGGCACTGCAAAATCAGGTTTGTTATTTTAGCACGTGGAAATTGTGGAGTCCAGGTAGTTTTGCTGTACCTCTAAGACACGCTGTGCATTTGACAGTTGATAAATCTATAGTCACTGAATCTGTGCAGTGACAAACCGAGATATATTGACTAATTGACTGGTTTTTGTAATGGCACCCACTACAGGCACGGACAGGTCCTTTACAGAGTGAAAAGCAGTCAAATGCTAAATAATGAACAAAACCTTCCCTATAATAAACTCCAGATATTGTATCACCAAAGGGAATCCTGCAAGCCCTGCGGTGCTGGACCAAACTGATGCCTCACTGTGTCCTGGAGGTTTCTGAATTCCTTAAGTTCTGAACTCTCTATGCAGGAATTATTTCAAGAACCTTGTTTTATGCCTAAAATCTTAAAGCTGTGCTGTTACAGGCTCACTGATAAGATGATGCAGTTGTCAATAGTGATGCAGGGAAATCAGAAACAGTTGAGAAATACTTGTGGCATTTTATGTTTGTGGTTTGTTTTTTGGGATTTGGCATTTATTTAATTTTTTTAATCATGTGATTTGCTTACAAGAAACAGTTGATGAACTTTCCATCCTATTAATGACTAAAAACATGTCAAGTGGCATCTAGTACTGAAGCTAGTTTCAGAAGAAATTAGCAATATTTGGCAAAATTTTAGGAAAACTAAATAAATGTTATACTAGAACCTTACAGAGTTTTCAGAGGTGGTCCATGCCTGTTGATTTCAATCATAAATAAATATTGCCTTGTCATTACAAATGGAAATTAAAAACTTTTGAGAAAGGGCAATCATTATGTCAGTATTCAGAAAGGGAAAATGGCACGGCTTGAAGAACTTTACAGTCCAAATAACCTAAAAATGCATTAGGTCAATTAATGGAAAAAATGTTGCAGGATTCCACTTTTTTTTTTTTAAAAAAAGAAGTTAGCAATATCATTGATGCCAATCCTCATAACTGAATAAACAACAAATTTTAAAAACTGCGACCAAATGGATTATTTTTTGATGTAAGCCTCGTTGGAGAATGCAGCCATATTTGTGAAGTGCAGTGAAAGTTTGTAAGTCACTCAACTTAACAGTACGTGACATTCTGATTAAATATTAGCTATGTGCTGTATCAGTGAAGCACACATTAAATGGATTAAGAACTGATTAATTTACACGTTTTGGAAAGTAGTCCCCGGGGAATCATCATCAACTGGGGGAATTTTTAGAGTTGTTCTCCAGGGACTAGCACTAAGCTTGACACTAATCACTCTTTTTACCCATGATATGGAAGTAAATAGAACAGTTCTAATAACATTTGAAAAAAAAAAAAAAGCAAAGATTGATGGACTGGCAAATAGGTCTGGGTAAAGGCACTTGTGGAGAGTGATCCGGATGCCTTAGTGGCTGGAAATGCATTTTAATTTATCCAAATATATGTACATATGAGAAATGGGCCATGCTGTTCCCAGAACTAGGAATTGTACTCCGAGATTTCACTGCAAAATGCAGCTTTTAGTGGGTGCTTTGGTGTCAAGAAGTTTGAGCTGACCATTGTGAGTGGGAATGAAGAAGGGAGATGGCAAATATTCATGTCTGTCAGTGGCACTGATGAGAAGAAAGCCAGCATAGTGACTCTGAAATAGTGAACATTCTGCAAGGAGGAGGCAAAAAATAAAAGGGAAAAGAATGGTAATTTAGGAAAATTATCTTGCCAATTAAGGACCTACAGACCTCAACATGTTTAAATTACCTGAAAGAAACTAAAAGGCAAATGATTTCCCTCTTATCTACCTTAAGGGACAACAGTGGGCACCAAAGAGTTCTTTAATGTAGCAGGAAAAAGCAATACAAGATGAAATGTCTGGAAGTTGGAAACACCCCAAAATAAAATGAGAGTTACAGCACATTTTGTGAAGACTAGTAGGAAACTACCAAGAGAATTGGTAAATTCATTGGGTTTTCATGCTTTCAAATAAGAAGTGGATCCCTTCCAGGGAGATATCAAAGAGAAATGTCCTAAGCTAAGTCCAGCATAGTTTGGATAAAATATTTATATAAACATTTCCATAAATGGTACCATCTTGATTCCTCATCCATGTCAAGGGCTGGAGACGCAAAGAGATCCAGTGGCAGGTGCTATCTGAAAGCTTTTGTTGAGCTGGGGACGAAAGAGGAAGAAAACCAGCACATGAGTGATAAACCAAAGCCTTTTTCCCTGCATTACATGATGTATGTTTGTTACTTCACTGACAACGTGGTATATATGTGGGTACAGCATGAAATATGCGCTGAAATATAAAGTTCTGTTTTTGTGTGCCACCAAAGCTTCTAATAGCATTTGTCTCATTTGTTTTCTTGAGCTGCTGGCTGGTTGTTTTGGTTGGGGTTTTTTTGTTTGTTTGGTTGTTTTTTTTAAAAAAAGTAATTGTTACATATTTATGTATGTAATTATTATTATGTTTATTTTAGGAGGTAAATGACTTTTTTGGAAGTGTACCTGAAGTGCTATCTTTATAGACTGTTAATATTTCAGATGGCAGTGGATGATTCTTGTTTTGTGTTGTTGAGGGTATTTTTTTTTTATTTTATGTGAGGTAGATGACTTCTCTATCAGAACGGAATTAGGAAGATCAAACCAGGGACGATTTTCAGTGTGTCTAGACACTTCAGAAGTTTCAAACAGGATAATTCCATTTTTTCTTGTCTTTATCTGCTGTGTTAGCACTGTGTGGTTTGCTGCCAGTGTAACACCACAGGAGTAAAACCAGGAGATCCACTGTGGCTGGATCAGGAATATGCATTTCCCTCTCCTCCACGTTCTCTCCTGTGCATTGACCAATTTGTGAGTGAATTATTTAAAAGGTTTCTATGTCTCTGAAGGAAAAATAATTAAATACTACTGAAACAATAGGGAAAACAACATTTTGCAATTGTAGTTCTTATTTTGCCAAGACACAAATAGTTTGCACTTGTTGTTTCTTTTTTCTTCTGTTTTTTTTTTTTGACCTGTATGACAAAGAATCTCATCAAGAACCCTGAAGCCTGATACAAATTTGAAGAACTAATTTTGGTTATTTAAAAACCTCAAACCAAACCTTGACCTTTACACTGTCGTACTTTTACTGTGTCAGCAGGTTTTGGGAAAAATGCTGGGGTATTAATTTTGTGTGAAATGAAGGCAAGTTGTAAGTGGAGAATCCCCAAGCTGGGAAGCAGCATTAGCAATCACTGCTGTCCTACCTGGTTTGCTGCAAGGTTGTGATTAAATATAAAACTGAGAAATCTCCAAGGAAGAGCGAAAAAAAAGTTAACCTTTTAAATATTTTCATTCTTTCCCTAGCTGAGTATCATGATGTCAAATCGAATAGGAAGGAGTTGTCCTGCTAATTGACCTTTGCAAAATTACCCATTTGCTTAAAAAGCTACTTGAAGTAGATCAGTTATTATCTTGATTACTCTATTTCTTTCATGTTAATGTTTATAATGGCACCTGGGAAAATCTGTTTGAAAACTTTGCTCCATTCTTTCTTGTGCTGCATCTGTAATTTGGTCCTCTGAACAATGCTAATAAGCAATACTGATTTTTTTTTTAAGAGATTACGGGTCTTGATGATATGAGAGACTAATATGAGCCAACAGGACTGGGAAAAAAAGTATTCACAAGCTTATTCATGTTATTAGTGCAAAGGGAAGGGAGAGCAGGTGGCAAGTTAGATGGCCATCTAGATATTATCAATCTGACAGGTATCCAAGTGGTTCTGTATTACAGTCTCTAATTTTGGTCTCTGAACAGTTTTTAATAAGATTTAGCTGTGGGGTTGTCAGGCATGACCCGTGCTAGAAGATATTCTTTCCAATCACATAAAAAAATGTTCTTTTTGAAAATTTCTGTGCTGACAGAAACAAAGGGCTTTCCATTCTAAAACCCAGTGTTTTACCTCTGCTTTCCCTGGAATCAAACAGCCTTAAAAGTTAGAGAGGATGTGGTCTTAGTGGGTTTTGTTCACTTCAGGTTAAAGAAGCTGAACTAAGCTTGAGAGCCAGAGCAAACCAGTTCTTATTCCCATTCTTTGATTTTTGTCACTGCATGTTCATAGCGACTTTTTTTTGGCTTGTGTCCTTTATAAATCCCATTTCACTCTGGAGCCAGGGCGTTCTCGGCACTGCTCCTGTGAAACTTGGGCACAAGGATTTGACAATATGTCCAGACCAAAACAGATCAGGCCGTCACACACGACTGATTCGGCCGAGCACGCTCAAAGACAAGACTGATGTCTCCACACAGCAGACAATTCTCTAGGGCAGGGACAGAGCGCTCAAATCCAGTCACCCCAGAGTAAACACTAAGTTAGACACAGCTTAAATGTGCCTTGGAGCACGGGCTTTCGCTGCTGACTCAATGAGAGCCCCGAGTCACGCTGCAGACCCAGCCTTGCCACAGCTTTTACGTCTCCTTTCATCCTGCTGGCGTGTATCTGTAACCGTTTGAGCAGTGTTGGGGTGCACTCAGAGAGGGGAAGGGGAAGAAAAAAGAGAAAAAACACTTGTTGGGATAATTTTGTCAGTATATTCCATGGGTGTTTGCAACTCGGTTGCTTAATTTTCTGTGAGTGTTTAGAAGAGTGATAGTTTGTTCGCCAGAATGTTGGTAGGAAGGAGGATTCCTGGAAGACTCCATTGGAAATGCTCTCTGATGCAGAGCTGTCTTTGATTTCCTCCTCCCTCCTCCTTTTAAAAGTTTAGTTTATCTAATCAAAGAGCAGAAACTCCATGACCTTTCTAATGACTCCCATACAGTGAATGAAGAACAGCTAAAGAATGGATGGTCTGTAAAAATACTAGGGGATTTATACACACAAAGTTGTTCAAATTATTTCAGTTGAAGTTTAAGTAAAATATATTCATTTGGAATGCTAACAAAATACTAAATTTTTAAGTAGCTTATTGAAAGTAATAAAATTAAATTAGTGTTGATTTGTTGTTAATCAAACGATATTTGGGAAGAAAATTACATTTTAATTTTAAAATTGATGCTTCATCCTAAAAACTGCATTAAGTTTTATTTTTGGACTCAAAAATAAAAAAAAAAAATAAAAAAATAGAGAAATGTGTCTTCTCTACTAACTCTTTTGAAAGGAATCCCTTGTTACTAAACTGGGCTTTCCTAATTATTATTTCAAAGGGCAATGACATAAATAAAAATGGATCTTTGTGAAAATTACTTTTTTACTATCTACCTTTACTGGTGCCATAATTTGCCATGGAATATTTTCTGTTCTGTGGTGCGTATGGACTGTGCATTGAAGGTAAACAACTTTAGGCAGGTCTGGGTTTAGTTCCCACTGGTTTTGGCATGTTTTGATTTTTATACACTGTGGCCAATGAGCGAGGTGTGATGCCCAAGGTAGTTTTAAAGGGAAGCTGGGTATGGGAAGTGCCCTAACCTGGGAAGCAGTGAAAACCAGGCAGATCTCTGGTCCATGTGGCCGTGGTTCTGCTCTGATGCTCGACCCACTTTGTTTCAAGTTAGTCTGGATATCCCTCCACTGCCATTGACAATGCAGAATATATTCTTACATGGGAATCCTTGCAATGTTTTTACTTCATTCCATTTTGTGTTTCCCCCCCAGTGCACTCTCCTACCCCCTCCCTTTGCATTTCTGGCACATATATGTCCACAGGTGTTATTAAGTGTAGGGTAGCATGTGGTGTCCATGCTTCAGTGCTATCGCAGAGGAAGGACTTCCTACAGGAAAAAAATGATCCCTTTCAGTATTTTGCAGGCTGCCCATCTAAGCCCATCATTGCCTGGCATCTACACACTAAGGGCAAGGATCCAGCGAACTTGTGAGTGGGCACCATGCCATCTGAACAGATGGGCATGGAAGTAGGCAGCCAGTAGACCATGTATGTGCATCAACTGTGGGTGTTGAGGGCAAGATTCCCAGTGGAGAATGTCCAAACAGCTGTCTGGCCTGAGCCAACATGCCTACGACCAAGTAAAAGTGCCATCCCTAAATCCTGCTGAGTTGGATTAACCTTCAAAAATAAAAATTGCTTCTGCAGTAGCATAAGGTGAGTTTCTGGCTTGTTCAAATCCGAAGGAAAGAATTAGGTAGGCAGGATGAAGAGACGTGCTAACGTAGGGTCCGCTGGAGAGAACTAAGCATTTGTGGAGGAATATTAATAATATTTTATTCGAGGGTATTTCTGTGGCACACAGTAACGGATGACTTGCAGGAGTGTGACATCAATGTTAATTACGCTCTTTCTGTAAGACAGTCCTTTCAGGAGAGAGCTTTTGAGTGCATTTTGATTGTCGTGTATGTGTTGGATGTGATTCTCTAAAGGAAATTCTTTCAGAGGTTTTTGCACATTTACTTACTAAGTTTTAATGATTTTTTTTTCCCTTCCCCCTTACCCTGAGACTACAGTTCTGGGGTGCAAATTCAGGTCAGAGTTGCTGACATATTTTACTGTTGCAGCTGAGTTCTCACATTTATTGTCTTTATTTTCTTAAGATCCAAAGGGGACATGAAAAGATAATCTATCATTACTCTGTGTCTGTATCAACTTTGATTTTTACCTTTTATAGACATAACATCAAACAGCACAGTTTTGCAGACCTAGATGTGGAAGGCAAAGAACAGTGAAACACTGATGGCTGTTGCATTTTTATTCCTGCTGGTTTTACTCCATATTTCCTCTATCATTGCTTCACTACTCATCTGTAGTTTTACCAAAGCACCTGCAGTAGTTCAGACAAATATATTCTAATATCACAGTGAACCAAAAGTAATAACTGCATGATGAATAGGAAAATCAGACTAGGGAACTTATCGATATACTTTATTTTATAATATACATTTTTGGGTATGGCTGGGTGAATGTTGTCACATTCATATGTTTTTTACACACTAGAGGCTGTAACAGAAAAGGCTCGTAAAAATATATAACAAGTCCCACTTTTAGTGTTCTTTCCTTGAATTGATGAGGGTTGTATTTAATGCAATTAAGGCACATTGAAGCTTAGAGACCAGTTTCCAGTTTGATTTCCAGTTGGAAATCCTGAGGATTAGAGGCAGAGCAGCTGTTGGGCCCTTTGTGATAGTTTGATCCCCAGGTCTGTGAATCTGAGCGACCCACAGTCAAATTTAGAGCAGCCTTAGGATTTCTTGAACACATATGGGGGGTAAGAACCTTTTGTAGCTGCCTCCTCTTCTACATAGGGTTTTGGCACATCTCCTGCTCCTGAAAATGCTAAAAATGAAGCCAAACTACATCAGCTGGGACTCCCTCAAAGCAAGGATCAATTGGACAAATTTCAAAGTCCATTTGAGTAGCTAGAGAGGAACAAAAGGGCTCCCACTCTAGGGAAAAATCTGCTCCTGGGAAACAGCAAGCCATTAATGGAGAAAAGTGCCCAGTGAAGGCTTATCCTTGGACTTAAAATATTAGCCCAAACTGGATACTCCAAATTTGGAACACCCCTTCAATAATTTGGGGAAAAGAAGACTACATAATTTCAGGCAGACTATCAAACTCATGATTAATGATCCTCTGATCACAGAGAATCAGTTCATCTTAGCACTGACTGAAAATTAAACTAGGATCTGAGTAACTATTTTCCTCTTCTTTCATGAATGGAGATAAATGGAGAAACTCTCCCAGCAGAAGTGCTGCTAAGCTCGTTTCCAGCAGGTCCTGAAGGCAGGGAGCCCGCCCACGTGGTTACACTGCCTGGATAAAAAATACCCACCTTAACAGACTCGGATACAAAGGAGGACCCTCGCACTGTGGGAAAGGTCTATAGGATTCTGATTTATAAGGGAGCAAGAGGTCAAGGGAAGCAAAACCATTATCATTATTTTCAGAGGCGCTGGAGATGTGAGCTGAGCGTAGAGGGCAGTGTGCTCAAAGGGAGGCATGCAGGGCGAAGGCAACACAATCCTGCTTGCTGCTTTTTTCCTTCCCCCCACTGATTTCAGGCTGCAGATTCTGCTGAGAGCATGTCATATGTAACAAACTCAGGCCTGTAAGGACTGTGAAGTGGTTTTCTTATTAAATGATGCATAGAGAGATTATCTGGTCTGTAGCCAGAGCACAAAAGCTCCATCCATGCAAGTTCCTATTCCTGAGCAAAGCGTTTGGTCACCTGCGCAGTAATGAGTTTTCAGGAGCCTGGGGATGGGGATGGAGGGTGAGGAGCAAATGTGGGCTGGTGGGGGCAGGACTGGAACTGCACTTTGTGCCTCTCTCTCCCTGCAAGCCTTAGAAAAAGAAAAAGACAAGAGACCTAATGTCATGTTATACAGCCTTGCAGTCTCATTACCTTTTCTTCAGAAGAAATCTCTTTGAGACAAGCAAGGAAGGGGAATAAAGCCCCCACAAAAACACCTTCCACTAGCCCAGGTTGCTCCAAGCCCTGACCAACCTGGCCTTGGACACTTCCAGGGATGGGGCAGCCACAGCTTCTCTGGGCAACCTGTGCCAAGGCCTCCCCTCCCTCACAGCCAAGAATTTCTTCTTAATCTCTAATCTTCTAAACCTACTCTCTGTCAGTTTGAAGCCATTCCCACTTTTTCCTGTCACAAAATGCCCTTGTAAATGACAAAGGCGCATCTCCAAGTGAGGAGGCCTGTGGGATTTTTTCAGTGCCTTTCACAGCTGAAGAGAAATCATATCATAGCAGAGCTGTTTCCAAATAATGTCGGTAGATAAAGATGGACTTGCCATGCTGCCCAAGACTGGATCTTTAAAACAAATCACTTTGAGCAGAGCAGTGAGTGAAATGTTACATGATTTTCCTTTCCCTTGCCTAGGTGTCTTTCAAGGAATGTGGCCATTAAGAAATGCTGCAATACATTTTTGTTAAGTCCCTTTATCTAAGCAATTATGAGCTGTCACTGCAGCACAGGAGTGACTGGGAACAAAACGATCACAGACATCACTAAATCAGGTGTCACCCCTCCTTCTCTGGACAGGGAATGGTTTTCACAAAAGTTTATGTGACTGGTTTGTACTTTTATTGTGAACTTTCAAGCTGCCACCAGCGAGTTCGATCCTGTAAAGGATGGAGTGTTCTGGCCTGGATCCAGAAAAACACTTAAGCCCATTGCAGAGTGCTTTGCTGGATTGGGTCCAGAGCAGAGCATCAGGCAGTAGTAGGGGTTGAACAGTAGGGGCCTTCTCTCTTTTTTGGGCGTTTTTAAAGGAATCTCCACATACATGATTGCAGTGTCAGCAGGATGAAACAAAACAATAGTTAGACCCCTAAAAAGAAAGGTCAAAACATGAACAGTGTGACAGGTTTTGGGGAGAAATCTATGAAAACCTCCATGAGAACCTTCTCCTTGGCAGAGAAATACAGTGAGTGATGGAGGAAACAGCAGGTAGATGTCATCCTAGGGTTTCCATGCAAAGCCAGAGCTCTGCTGGTCCAGGTGCTGCTTCTTTGATCAAACCATGGTCCCAGGCTACTTTGAGGTGACATTTGTGGATAAATAATCTGTGGTGAATATCTTATTTGGCAATGTTGGAAGCCACCTAGAAAGGTCATAAAGTAATCCTAATTATTTAGAGATGCAAGTGAATTCAGAGCGACATTTCAGGAAATAGTTGTCTGTCTTTTTTACACATTTTGAGAAATGCTGGTTGGTTTTGCAAGGTTTGGTTAGAATCAAAAAGAAGTCTGCTGCTTCTTGTTGGCTGGATGAATTAGGGTAGAAATGGGAAATAAAAACCAAATGGGTCCTCCAAGTTTCTTTTTAAATCAATGCCACACTATTTGAAGAGAGTAGCAGTGAGTTAGTCATGATGAAAACCCAGAAAAAGAGGGAGAATTTAAAGAACAAATGGCAACACAGGAAAAAAAAAAAAAAGAAATTAAACATCAGGTTATTGTGTTTTACCTCCCTGTTAAAACAGCAGTTGTCAGATGGTTGTCCCTTCAGTCCAGGATACCAGGCATATGTAATGGAGGCTTTGCCTTTGTAGAAAGGATGATGATGGATTAGCGCTTAGATGCTGAAAGAACTCTGGTAGGAGATGGATACCCTTTAGCTAAGGGAAGGGGGGGCTGCTGAGGCTGAATTTAACAAAACCAGACTTGCCCACAGACTTGCAAGCGCTCGCAGAGTGGATTTTTAGTGCTGCAGGTGACATTGTTGCTGACTGAAGAATGTTCATCAAATCAGAAAACTGCTGATAAGCTGCCTTTCCCAAAAAGGGATCTCACGAACTTCTCTTGTAAATCTCTGCCTTTCATCATACCCTGGGAGGTGAGGTAGAGGACTTGTGACAGATATTATTTAGGTTTCTCTTCATTTTGTTAGGGTAATCGAAGGGAGCTATAGAGGAAAAAATATCTCAAACCCTCTCTTTTATGGTTTATCAATTAAAAGCTGAATGAAAATAATTGAGCCTACACTTCCCTTTGAGTATTTTGGTAGTCCACTGATAATTGTGAGTATATAGAAACATGAGTATGTTGACTACTATCACCCAGGTTCTGCTAAGAATATTTTAACTTTGAACTGAATGTCTTAAAAGAAGTGATGTAACGATTTCATTCAATGGTATTTGCAAAATAGTTTTCAGACCAAATTTGTGTAAAGCCTGCTGGAATTTTATAAAATTAATCTAAAAGACTATATTTCTTCTGTTGCAACTCTTGTGTTTTTTTCAAGTTGCTTTGATGCACTTTGTTTAAAGTTCTATTTCTAAACCAAAAGACTGGTAGAAATGAGTAAGAACTTTATTGAAGTTTCCATTAATTCCATTTGGAAGCCAAATATTTGGGGTGTTTTTTTTCCAGAAGAGCATGGCTTACATAATTGTGGATTTTGGCTGTCTTTTTGTAACTAGGTTCAGACTTTCGAGCTTCAGGTCTTTCTTGTGTGGCATTTCTCATTGCTGGGCTATAAAACAGTGCAGTTTCTTTTATTTTTGCCCTGTAAGAGAAACATATTTTTAGCTAAAGTATCACATTAAATAATCAGGTAGGAGGTCTATTCTTTCTCCTTGCACTCATGCTGTTTTCCTTAACATTTCTGCTTTGCATAAAGTGAAGAGGCTCTTAAAGCACACCCACACCTGGAATTTAGTTTTATTTGTTTTTAACTTTTCCTATTTCCTGGAATTACACTACCACTAATAATTACACCACCACTAATAATTTGCGAAGCCTACAGAAACAGGACTTTTTACTCCCTCCTTTCTTCACTCCACTGTGGATGGATTTAGTGCTCCTGAGACATTCTTTTTAGCAAGTATCAAACGCGAGCATTTCTTTTGCTAATTCTCTGATCACTGAACCAAAGAGCAGCCCCCAAAGCTCTGATCGGTGCCGTTCCCTTCTCAAAGTTGCGCAGAGGGGACCCCAACAGACACGTTGTGGCTCCTGGAGAGAGAGCAGCTGGATGTTGAAAGAGATACTGTGGAGTGGTGGTGTGCCTTGTTATTTAATTTGGATGAGTGAAGAACATGTTTGAGGAAGCGTTGCTGGGCGATGCCCTCTGTTGTACATTAAGGAATAATTAGAATGTGGGGGATCTGGGTAGGAAAGAGTTTCTGTGATCCAGGCCTGAATACTTTAGTTATGTGTCTCAAGTACTATAGAACCTTCAGAGTTGTTGAACAGTAAAAGATAAAGATAAATTGAATTAATTTATTTTGAATTTATATACGTCTCTGCCTGCATTAATATTAAGTTCCATCCAAAATCTAAATAGAAAGACTGTAATCTTAAAAGTTCTCTCAATAGCATCAGCAAATCATTCTTGTTTACCCTACATGCTAATAAAACAGGAACATGACACTCCTGAAAACAAGATTGCAAAATACAGAAAATGTGGTCTGACATTTTTTTTCTCCCCAAAGGAGGGACTGCCACTAACTAAAGTATTTCTTATGAAAGCTCGATTGCTTAAGATGCAGAATATTAAGAGAGAAAAACACTTTAGGACACAGCCATGTCACCAGCTGTTACTCACCCTTAATGAAATTGTTAAGTGATATTCTTCATAAATAGGTCAGAGAAACTTTTGAATTGTGAAGAATGTTTTATCTCTTTCTTTGAAATGTTTGTATTAAATTTAGAACTGGTAATTCATTAAGCTCATTAGCTCTGACTAGGGGAGTAGAGCAATATCTAGGATATAGATTTCAAGGCTTAAAAACCTTAGTGCTTACAAATAAACATGAAAGCAATGTGTGGAGAAAAAATATGGGATCATAATATGTTTAACTGTTTTTTGAGCGTGGCCCTCTGGATTAATTAAGAACATTTTCTATACTCAGACACTTGAATATAAACAGAATACATTATGACTTTTGGTTAACTCTCTTTTAATAGGGAAAAAGAGAATGCATTATGATGAGTACAGTGGAAGCTAGTTGAGACTATATTTTGTTGTTTGCTTTTTGGCTTCAGCTCAAAGAGGAGCTAATCACTGAATTTTACAGAATCACAACTCTGAATTATATTATTAGTGATTGACACTGAATTTAAATAGTAAAAGTTTTATAGATATATATGTGTGTATATATACACACACATGCTTTTGGGTCACTTGTTCTTTGTTGCAGATTTTTAAGAATTAAAATACTGTTGAGCTCTGCCAAATGCTTGATTTGTGATGAAACTTTTATTTTAGTCTTAATAGTTTCTAGTATAATACATTAATTTTTCCAGAGTCAAGTCACAGTTGGTTCCACTGGCTTCCTCAAGGAAAAGGGGGAACTGGAGGAAATCAAGGACTCAGTTTTTGGGAACAATTGTAGAGTTAGAGTCCAGTATTGCTGTAACCTTCCAGTCATGGAGATTTTAGAAACAGCCTTTAAAGCAGTTTAAATGTGCTGGATTGTTATGTGCTTGTGCCCAATTATTTTCTGTTTTTTGAATTGACTTGCTTTGTGGCCTTGAGGTTATAATTAGCAGCTTTCCCGTTTCTCTAAATTGTGTTTGAGAGCACCTAACCACTTAAACTATTTTTGAGATTCCTGATGGGGAAAAAAAAAAAATCATAATTTAGAATTACTATTATCAGTTGATTAATTCTTAGGTAAATTTACCGATGTGACACCAGAAAGAAACACATTTATAGCAAAGATGTTTAGAGTCTATCAGCTGTATATTTCAAATATTCAGGGCTCAGAAAACACCAGTTTTCACAGAAATGTGGTAATGAAAGAAACTCCAAACCTCCACCCAAAGCACACTGTGAGTGCCCTATAATTAAATTTGTTGGTCCATCTTTATCTGCCCGTTTTTGAATCCTCTCTGAGTGTAATTATTTCTTCTTTTTTTTTTTTTTTTTTTAGATAAATCGTCATAGAAGAAATCTTTCCCAGCATAACTTAACGTTTGCAGACATCATTAGTACACAGGACCCCACAGTAAGCAATTGCTTTATAGAACTGATAAATCACTCTTGTTGTCTTAAAGTTTTATAATGTAAATGTTGCACGTGCTTAAAATAAGCCTAAATACATGAGGATTTGGGTGCCTCAAGATGTTAAGGGATTTGAGGGACTTTGATTAATTAATAAAAAGAAGAATTGTGGAAGGTACCAGGCCATTTCTTTAGCTTGACTTTGCTGTCAATTCTGTTGTACTACACTGATATTTCATCAGTATCAATGCTTGGTATAAAGGAATGAGACCAAGTCTTTGTTCTGTCTTTGCCCTTATTGAGGAGTTTTAAATATTAGTGTTAATTTTTATAAGTAAAAAGTGGTCACGAAATTTTTTAAAAAAAATATCTCGACGCTAAGAGAATCTAGAGGGAATAGGAAACCAAGGTTTTCTACTAAAATAAAATTCATATGCAAATACAGATTCATTAAAGAGATTTTGTTATTGGTGGAACTTTTACCTACACAAACTTTTCAGGATAAAGTATGTTCAGAAACTTTGAATCCTAATTAAGAAACCTATAGAACCTACAGGTGATAGAGAGAGAATTATGTTTCCTTGTAGTTTCTAACCCTATTAGCCCATCACAGTAGCAATCTTTTTTTTTCATTATTTAGAAACTCAAATGTTTACACATACATACTCTTGTCTTTACTATTCTTCTAAAAAGCAAATAAAAAACCCCAGTCAACACAAACCCCCACACAATAATTCCGGTTTCCTACTTCTATACTAATTCTTCAGGGCATTTTGGGTCATTTTCTCAACCTTCCACATGTTGGAAAGGTGCACGAGGGGCAGCAGCTTAACAACAAATGATGATATTTATTGAGACAGAAACAACAGAGCATACCATTAGGATATATTTGGAATTCTTTTTAATCTAATATCATCTATTGTACAAGGGGAATGGAGCACCCCAAATATTGGGTCATCCTAGAAATATTTTTGTTAGTCTTTGTGGTAGTTGTTTCATAATTCCACACATGCCCTTTATATTAATTACAGAGAAGACTGTGCAGGCTATCAATTAGAGGAAGCCATGCTAATTTTACTCAAAGACAACACCTGTACTAATTAAAGCAATATTTATGAAAGGCATTTTACTTAACACTGAGAAGTCTCATATTAACTGCAGCTCTTGTGGTTTTGTGCTGTTCCATTTTCGAGCTGTTTAATTTATAACCAATGGCAGATTTGAGCTATGTAATTTAAGTCAGGGTATTTTATATGCCCAATATTTGTTAGTGGATTTGATATCCCAGCTGAAGAAAATTGTAAGGAAATTGTGACTAAGCAACAGTGTTTTCATCTGATTCAGATCTGATGTTGAAAAAACATATTTTCCTTTAGCTCTGGATTGGTTAAAATAGCAGTTTGGGAAGGGTGGTTGATAAACTTTGAAAGCATGAGATTTTGGGTCTGCTTCAGAGAAACAATCAGCAGCTTGAATGGTCAGCCAATGCTCCTCCCAATTTCTGTTTCCAGATGAATAGAAATATTGAAAAGAATAACTTTTCTCCTATGTTATTTGGCATCTCTGGCCCTGGCCAAGCACCAGACGTTTTATGATACATAAAGGAAGGGTTAGCAGGGGAAGAAATATATAGAAAGATGTAAAGAAAATGAAAAAGAAGCAGGTGGAGATGGGGATTAGACCTTATTTTAGCTCTGATAATTCATCCATCCATCACTAGATAAATAGTGACATGACTCTGCACAACAATCCCTGCATACTCTCTCTCTGGGTTTTTTCTATGGCAAGGATATGCATGACAGGAATTTGCATGAGATAACTACAAAATGTAGAAAATGCACACGCTAATCCTCATGTACCTGTTTGAGAATGTCACCTAAATCACTGTCCACAGACCAGGCCTGCAGATCTTTTCACTGGTACAGACAGATATGTACAGAGTACATATTTCATTGTATGTTGTATATCAACAACAGACAATATCTGAGGAAATAGTTAAACATATTACACTGTTAAAATAATACTATTTTGTACACTCAAAATAACAGAAATGTTTGATTTAAAAATACTTATATTGCCTGTTAAAGAATGTTTTATTGCTATTTAGTGGCTTTGCAGACAGCAAAATTCTATTGGAATTGTTATGAAATCGTCTTGTGATGCAATTTACTACAAAGACCATGTGGAGTTTCTAATATCCTAGTTGGGCACTGACTCAGTAGTGTTTGAAAGCAAAACCAGACCCACTCTGAATTACAATTTTGTTTCTTTTCCCATTACTGACACAGCTGAGACACCCTTGTCTAACAAGGGCTGGTGAGATGACAGGTCGATGGGTTTGGCTGAAGACCAGTTGTCCTGCTTTGTTTGGTTTTACATTTTTAAATATAAATTTACATAGCCCAAAATAACCCCATCCCAAATTGTATATGTCAGCTATGCCAGGGATGTTTCAGCAGGCCAGAGAGAACCAAGTGTATGCAAGGCCCTCTTTCTTTTCCTCCTGTACAGATATTTGGTGTTTCTCCAATATTGGTTACCCCCAAACATGATTCTTTAGACTATAAGAAGCAAGAGGCTTCTGCAGAAGCATGGTGTGTCCCTCACAGCTTTTAATGAAACTCAAAATATGAAGTGATACCTTGACACAATTTACTTGCAATATTTTTTCAACTAATTTTTGACTTGTAATGAGGAACTTTGCTTGAAGTAATTTATTTCTTCTAAATATAGAAATAGAATAAAATAAATATTATTGAGTTTTTATTGTGGTAATTTTGTGCAGTAATTGACTTCAAATATTGTTTGCAAATATTCCTAAGAACTGAATATACCATAAAAAACAAGTAACTAAACTGAGAATTAATAATACAATGCCCCACTCTAGATTAGCTGAATGCAGACTCCTACACATGTATTAAGGGTATTTATTAATCTGAATAAACGATATGTTTATGACCTTTTTTCTTTCTTGCAGGTGGTGGAGAAAGAAGGATATCTTCTAAAAGCAAAAATAGCAGATGGTGGCAAGAAATTAAGGTATTACATGTGACTGTGACACCATTTTTATCCATTACAAATTCAGATTTTATATATATATATATGGCTACTATTACTGCTAGTAGACAAATTGCTATTGTTTCCTCTGTGTTAACCCAAGGTATGGTCCCAATCCCCAAAAAGCATGTAACAGCAGGTAAAGGGCTCATTTTGTACAGTGATTTTGTATCAATGTTAACTTCTAAATTATATATATTTCACATAAATCAAGGACAATATTAATGCATCAGGCAAACCAACAATAGATTTTTCCAGTGGGCAAATTTTAGGTGCTGTCTGTGCTTGAGGGGTCACGGATGGGCTGTAGGAACCCACCTTGTGGTGATGCCACAGGGGGTGCCAAGACAAGATGATTAAAATTGCTCAGCATTTACTGACTCAACACTGTTGAATGCCATGGGAATATTAATGTTGCCTTTGTGGAGAGATCTGCTATGGTTTGCTGCATTTAGATGCCTGCAAAGTGAGGAGACCAGCACTGTGTGTTACCAGTGAGAATGAGAGAGCATCAAGAAATATTAGATTTTCTGCTGGGAGAAAGGAACCAAGCAGTAAGTCCTCATGCATATATATAGTGCTAAACCCTAAGGATCTTACTGAAAAGGAAGTCTGGGGGTCACCCTCTTCAATTCTCACTGGAATGAAGAACATTGTGGACACAGCCGGGTGCCACCGGAAACTGGTGTAACCTGCATTTTGGGACAAAGCACTGAAGCCAGTAATGCTCTATTGCCCAAATCTGGACCTTCTGCAGGGTGTGCAAGGGCTGGGCATCCCCTGTGAACGTTCTCAGGACAGGAGGGAGTTTCACCTCCCGGCGCATCCTGTCCCGCAGCACGGAGCCTCTCCGTGGCTGGGCGTGGGCAGGGCGAGAGGGCAGCGGGGCTCGGCCACTGCTGCGTTTTCAGCAGCCCGAAAGGGGTCTCCGATTTCTTCTGAAGCAGCCTGGGAGAGGGCGAGCGGCACTGCAGCTATAGCGTGCTGCCATCAGGTGTCCGCCCGACAGAATGCAAAGGCACCTCCTGCATCCCCGTGGGCCGGCGATGGGCGGATTCACGCCCATCCTTCCTTAATCCCGGCTCTTCCCTGCAGGCTGATGTTTACGGATCTTTATACAGAGCAAGGGCGGGCAGTTGGGGCTGATCAACTGCGTGGACTTTGACTCCTCCCTTCGCTCACCTGAACTTGCTGTTCAGTGCCTGGAAACGTTGCCTGGAACAGTGTTGGTGCTGCCCAGCAAAAATTAGGATATGGTGAACTCGCTTTTTAAAAGAGCTTGAAAGCAGGCTTCCCACGGAATTCAGATGCTCAGAAGTCTGGAGCACCTCCTCCTGCGCAGAAAGGCTGGGAGAGCTGGGTGTGTTCAGCCTGGAGAAGAGGAGGCCCTGGGGAGACCTTAGAGCACCTTCCAGTGGCCAAAGGGGCTCCAGGAGAGCTGGAGAAGGATTTTGGACGTGGCATGGAGTGACAGGGGAGGGGGAAGTGGCTTCAAACTGACAGAGGGTGGGGTTAGTTTATTGATTAGGATGAAATTCTTGGCTGTGAGGATGGTGAGGCCCTGGCAGAGGTTGCCCAGAGAAACTGTGGCTGCTCCATCCCTGAAAGTGTCCAAGACCAGGTTGGACAGGACTTGGAGCAACTTGGTCTAATAGAAGGTGTCCCTCCTCGTGGCAGGGGTAGAACTAAAGGATCTTAAAGGTTCCTTCCAACCCAAACAATTCTGTGATATATACAGAGAGAGTAACATACTTTGAAACAATTTTTTTCTCTTTTAAAATTTTTAATATTTTCAATCTCACAGGTGACTTTATGGACAATCTTTATGATAAAAAGATTGTCTAGTTTATGTACCTTTTATATATAGGTCATAAAAAATAATGAATTTTTGAATTTAAAAAGTCACTTTTTAAATTAAATAGCTATAGAATAGAAGAATTGGGGAATTTAAATTTGGGGGGGGGAATTTTCTTACTGATGACATGGTGAAATTCAGTTACATTCTCATAGCTTCTAGAATTCCTATAGCCTGTTGAAAAAAAACCACTAAATTTTCTTATTCTTGGTCGAATTAAATAATTCTTCCCTTAAAATTCAGTGAAATTGAAGTAATATCTCACCTGATACAATTTAAGAAATATTTATAATTAATTTTATACATTTTCCTGTTGACTTCTTATTTCAAAACCATAAATAGAACTATGGGGTTTTTTTGTTTGTTTGTGTTTGTTATTTTTTTTTTAATTTTTAATGATGTCCAGGTTGAAACGAAATGTTTTTAAATCTTGGCAAACTTCCCAGTTATTTTGATCAGAAGTTTGAATCTTTTAAGTAGATTGTGAGCAGGTCTGTGACCTCAAAACACAATTACTAATTTGCATTTCTCAGCTAGAAAAAACTGCCCTGCAAATAACTGGAGCAAGCAACACTCTGCCTGGTAGAAGTGTCCATGACACAGAAATGTTCCTATCCATAACTGATGTCAAGCATTTGGTATAAATTTGATACTGAATCTAAGCTGTGTTCCAAGGGGTTTAATCCTTTGATAATCCATATTCATCCAACATACCCAGCTCACAGGGAAATCTGTTTAAATCTGCACATGGCACGCTTGAGCACTTACTCCCTTGTGCACTTACAAGACCTTTTTAAATAAAAAAAAAAACAAAATAGAGCCAAGTTACAAAGAACTGAAGTTGTACCAATAGACAACCCATTCACCACCTCAGCAGTGAATCTCACCCACAGCACCCATTTCCTAAGTGTACTTCAAAAAATAATCAACTGAAGTTGAACTTTTCTTTATGCCAATATACACAACCCACAGTCACGACCATGTTTTACAGTAGCTAAGGACACAGCTTTATAGTGATAATAAATTCTGCTGAAAATTTCACAGTGACTCACAAACACTGTCCTTTGAGGGGAAATATCTGTCAGTGATGGTCAGGGACTTTTCTAAAACCCTATTGTTTCTTCCTCATTGTTATTATTATTATTTTCTCCGTATTAATATGACATAAAAAAACACAGTCCTATTTCCTTCAGATGTATTAATCTCCTTCACAGAGAGATTCTTTCCCTGTTGCTTCTTCTTCTTGCCCGTATTTTTGGATTGTTAGATCATTCTGGGTGAAATCCTGCCCTTGATGAAGCAAGTGCAAGTTCCTTTGTCAAACCAGTAACATTGGGGCTTCATCAGTAATATTGGTTATGCTCCTTAAGATGATGACTGAAACAAATTGAATAGCAAAGTAATTAATAGAAAAAGTGCCTGTTGTTGTGGCTGATGTGCAGTTTGATGGGATATTGACTTCGCAGAGCTTTGAGGTGGATCTGAATGTAAGCATTTTGAAGAAAATCAACAACCTTTTAATCCTGAAAAAGCCAGGTTTTGCTGGAATAAAAAATAATGTGTGTGTTTGAGTTACTTAGCAATGCCCACGTAGAGAAAACTAGGGAAGACAGAAGGAAAAAGGTTTCAAACAGCTCCTCCCTGGGTCCTCTGTGTCACAGAATCGTAAGATCCCTAAAGTTGGAAAAGACCTCTAAGATTGTTGAGTCCAAATGTGAACCAGCACTGCCAAGTCCACCACTAAAACATGTCCCTAAAAGCCACATCTACACCTCCTTTAAATCCCTCCAGGGATGGTGACTCCATCAATGCCCTGAGCAACCTGTTTGCCAGGACTTAAATGTGCCCTTACGGGCAACTCCCTCCTTTTAGTGCACTTCAACACACATGTGGCCTGTTTGTCACACATGGTCTGAGCTTTGTTCTAAAATATTTAGGTTTTTTATTTGCATTCATGTAAAACAAATCAATAGTCGGTTTATGAGCATTTCTGTGAATATCAGATGACTCCAAAATCAGAGAGTCAGCTTGAGCTGTTGATCTAAAAATAGGTTTTTTTTTATCAGATCAAATCCATTTGTTATGATTTTGTATTTAAAACAATATGTTATATGTAATATATGTAATAGCATTTTCTTCTGTGTTGAATGTTATGTTCCTCTGTATCAGGGGACATTCCTTCACATATCCATGTGTATTTTTACTTCTCCCTGGCCCCAGTATTTTGTCAGTTCTCTGACTTAAACCTCTCTCAGATATCATTCTTATCTTCCTTTCTCTCCTGTAAACTTTTAATTTAGGAAGGGAGAAAGCATTGGGGACCTTTCAGAATAGACCCTTGACTGAGCTCTGTGTAGTCAGATCAACATTTTTCCTTCTCAGTTTTATTTTAAGTCTTAGGTACCAGAAGGCCACCAGCTATTTTGGAGTCCTCCTAAGAATTTGTGAACTTCGAGCATGTGTGAATGATCCCACTGTTTTCCTGTGGCACTGTGGTGAAAAAGAAACATAAATGGGCTTTAAAAGATGGATGTGGAGAAAGAAGGCCTTGAAGCTTTGTTAGGCCACATCTAAATGTAATCAGGACAGTGCAACTCCATCAGTACTGTTGGAAGTACATTCCTGATACTGACTTTAGACCTTTTTTGGTTTTACAGGAAATAATTATAAAAAAACAAGTCTACAAATCTTTTACCTACTCATTGTTTTTTTTTTTTTTTTCTTTAATTTTATTTTTAAGGAAAAACTGGTCCACGTCCTGGATTGTTCTCACTGCTCGGAAAATGGAATTCTACAAAGAATCCAAGCAACCAGCTCTGGCCAACCTGGTAGGCAACCAACCATCCAATATTCTCAGCCTGCTGGCAATGGTTATTTCAATATAAAAAGTTTGGTGTTTACAGAAGACAGATTTAGACTGAGCTGGCAACCTTCAAAAGCTTGAAAGCAGCTGAAGGAAAATGCCTTGATAAACTCTTAATCAGATGTAGAGTGAGCGAAGAAATAGGATGCAGTATGTCCTTTATTAAGAGGTGCATTTGGAGAATAATTGCAAAGTGAGACAAATGGTGAGTGACTGCCCAGTAATGTGAAGGTAACACTTTAAATTAAGGTGCCATTTATAAATGCTTTATTCTTATTTATGAAAATGATCACTAAATGCAGCTACTTCCTCAAATAACGTATTAAAAGTATGTTATAAAATGCATTAGTAATAAATGCTGAACAGATGATGCGATGAGAATCTGTTGCAAAGGATATTGTGAGACGTAAATTGTATTAAACCATGTATGTGCATCTTTAATACATGAATTTAAGTTGTTATCTACCATCCTATAAAGTGGCTTATACATTAATAAATAATAATAAATTATTTATAAATGGCACCTTAATATAGGGTGTTACCAAAGCAGAAAACATTACAAGTTAGCAAAGTGATTTTTTATCGTAGTATAAATGTGACATCCACCATATCCCTCTAACCTTCCTGAATATTTCTATGACTCCATCTAATGCAGCTAATGCAATTTCTGTAGCCTGTAGTTACTACAAAGTGAAATTTGCAGTACCTTTTTATTGTGCCCCAAGGAAAGGCCACTGATCTTTGTCCTCGGAGATGTGACAGCTCTGTTGGCGTGAGCGGTAACGGCCTGAATCCCTCCAGTGCCGGTTTCTGCTGAGCCTGAGCCCACAGACCTGAGTTTGGGCAACAAAAGGGGGATTTGGTGGATCTGTGACACTGTGGGCAGCCAAGGCACAGGTTTGACAAAGCCCTGTTGTGAAAGGTTCTCAAGGCCTGATCGAACCTGCCAAATCTTGTTGGCGTGACGGGTGGCCACAAAGGTGCTCTCCTTGGCAGGAGTCACAAACAATAAGCTATTTTTCCTGTGGGCAGGTGATGCAAACCATTCTTCTGTATGTCCTTGGTCTATCAATGCCACCTGTCATAATATCAGCTTTAGAGAGCACCTTTTCATGCCTCACTTTTTTTTTTTGGAAAGAGTATGAGGGTTGTAGAAAAGAACAAAACTAATGCATGAAACAGTAAATGTAAGAAAAATCTAGCACTTTCTGCTTGTGTTTGTGCTAGTGCAGCTGGAAAATATCACTTTTCTGCAGCCATGAAAACAATGCAGCTTGAATTATTTTTTTTTTTCAGAATCATCTGTTTTTCTTTAAATTTAATTCTATGTTATTTTTAAGAAATAGTGTCTAGGGTGAACTTATTAGAATGAATCTTATAATTTACTAGGTGACTTGCACTTTTCCCTGCTACCTCCTCTTCTCTCCCTATGCAAGCCCTCACCCAGATTCCAGGAGATAAATGAAATAGCAGAAAATAAACGCACAGGAAACTTGTTTTTACTCTGAGACTTCTCTGTATGGTTAAAATTCCCATTAGCTCTTTAGGGATTTAGATAGTAAACTAAACCTGCCAGGAGAATGGGAATTTGGCCCAAATCTCAATCTGTTTAACTCAAAAAAATTCAGGTATGCTATGAGACAGGACCTTTTGGGAGGTCAGTCCCTTTCCCTGAAGTCTCGCTCATCACCAGTGCTCACAGTTGGTGATAAAACATCCACTGCCTCCTGTGCGAGGAAAAACACAGACATATTGAACCTTTATTTTGCTCATTATGGGAGCAAACAAAAAAATAAAGTATGGGTTTTATTTATTTTATTCTATTCTGGATCTGAGAACTAAGGCTGTGAACTCAATGTTCACTAGGTGAGAAAAATCTGTTTATGTTGCATTTTCTGTCTGTTGCATATGACTTTTATATGCAACAGTAAATAAACAAATTGGGCAAAGCTTGAAAACAACAAGAGAGGTCAGTATTCAAAATCTTATAACCCAGTTTCCTAAACCCAAATTTTACCCATTAAAAAAGCTAAACTAGCATGTTGATCTCATCTGATAAAGTAAATGCAATGTTTGTTTCCTTTGTAAACCATTTAACCAGATATAATTCTGATAGTGGAAAGGAAATAATACAAAAAAGGATTCATTAGAAATCATTTGTTTACTGATTTTATTCTCTTTTTCCAGTTGTTGTTTACTTTGGAAAAGGGGGAACTCATCCATTAATTAAATAATGTAATAGGATGTTCTTTCACGGTAGTATGACTTATAACAAAGCATTTTTATTGTTAGCAGGAAAGTGATGTGATTTAACAAAAAGATTAAAGTTCCTTTGTAGTCTAAAGATATTAATTCATTAATTATTAATTATTAAATACTGTACATGAAGCAAAAATTTAGTCTAAGACAGTGTCATTATAAGAGGAATGATATTTCACAAAACAATAGCAACACGAGAGAGGGAAATGAAAGCACCTCTAATCATATATCTTTATAATGATAAGACAAAATTTTGGGATGACTTAAAATGATATTTGCCCAAATCTTTAACAATACTCTAATGCAGAGAATTAATAAAAGCTAAAAGGAGTTTTTGTTGCTCTGTTTTGTGGTTATGGATTTAGGATTCACTGTGACAACTTTCCCATTGACTTCCATGAAGAAGACTGGGATCCATGGCTTTGCTTTTTGAGATGTTGGTGACAATACTTTGTGTTTTGATTAGCAATAGAGCACACCAATTAAATCACACAGAGGGGAGATTCAGAAAAAGGAGTTTGTTTACAAATACTATTGAAAAGGCACCTTTGCATCTCATGTAACTAAATAATTAACCTTTGCTGCTGCCTTGATCATTTGTAGTCCTGGATTTGATACATTTTTTTTTTTATTTTTTTCTCAGTATTCCCATGAATATGACTTGCTTTTTTATTTTAAATTAAGGACATTGTGATCTAAATGACTCACAGCTCCATTCTTCCTTACCAACATTAAATTCTATTATCAGTTTGTCTTTCTGACCAAGGAAAAGTAGTCTGTTTATTCCCTGAGATAGTTTATGCGACAGAGGTTATTTTAACCTCGGGTTATTAGCCCATCTGCAAAGTAATTTAGCGAGTGAAAATGCTGCTGAAATCCATATTCATGTTTAGGAAGATTTCATCGTAGCAGACACTTGTATCAATTTACAGCATAACCCCCTCCAACAACATTGATATAACATAATTGCTCTGACTGCAAAACACAAAGCAAGGACGTGGAGTGCTCAGGCTTTCCAGTCACCTCAACTTACTCTCTCCCACTGGCTCTGGGAAGCCAACTATGTTAAAGGACATTGTTTAGGCCAGACTGAATTTCCAGGCAGTTTTCCTGGAGTTCTGATGGATTTAAGTGGGCCTTTCCATTGCAGGGAGCCCCCCAGGTGTGCAGCAGAAAGTGATGGAGAGTTTCAGGCTTGATGGATCTGAATGGTTTGGCGTTTAGTTTTCATCAGAAGCTTCACACTCTAATCCATACCCATGAGTCTCCTGTGGTGTTCACAGACGCCTGATATCCTGTTGTGGTCAGAACTGATATATTCTCTAAAGAAACAGTTTTTATAGAATCATAGAATGGTTTGGGTTGAAAGGGACCTTAAAAATCATCTTGTTCCCCTTCGGTGCCGTGGGCAGGGACACTTCCACTAGATCAGGTTGCTCAATTCATATTTCTTTCCCCTAGAGAAAAAGAGACTGAATCAAATAATTATTGCACACAGAAGAAGCATGTGCAGCTTTCCACAAGCCTGCATCCCATCCTTTCTGGAAAGGGAGATGCACATGCTTGTACTTTTCTTCTGCTTATTACAAAATCAGAGCTGTAAACAAGCTCCAGAGTACTGCAACAGGGACAAAATTAAACTGTGTGTGCACTGAGTGCATGGAAGGGCCCAAGTTCTGCTGTTGCACACATTTTTGCATGATCATAGAAATTAGAGGTGATAAAATCCTATAGACTTCACTATTTCATCTCCCTGCAAAACTTCTTCAGGCTGTCCCATGTTTTATGTCATTTCAGTGTTCCATGACAGCTTTCCTGAGGAAAATGTTCTGTAGCCCAGTAACCCTCCCTATCAAAAAGCTATTTCTCTTTCTTTGTCTACATGTTAATCTCTTCTTTTAATCTCATTGCGCGTCTCCAAAATTTCTCAACTCTTTCTGCTGGTGGAATAAAGCTGCCCTTCTTTGTTAAAGTATTTTCAGACTCAAATTATCCTTCTGGGTAATTTTTTTTTTTTTTTTTCAAAGAAAGAAGGATCACCCATTTTGACAAGCTTGTGTTGTGTGTTCATGATGGGTTGCAGAGCTGCCTGTGTGGTGCAGACCTGGACGCTCACGGAATCCTGGAGAGAATCTAGTCCAAGGAGGCCCCATAGCCCTATTTATAAAGCTATCGTACAAGAATACCGAAAATTAATTTATTTCCTCTGGAGTTTGAATATTTTTTGCATTAATATATTGGTGTTTGTGGGTTCCCCCCCCCCCCCAACTTATGTAATTTTTTCCCTGGAAATACTAACTAGATTTCACAACATTGTAAAATCAAGTCTCAAGACTGCTGTTTTGATCTGCTAATAAAAAATCAAGAAGATTAAGCTCTTGTCAGAGGCCAGGCAGGAAATTTGAGGCAGAGCTGGGGAAAAAAATTCCAAACTCTGCTCTTCCAGTAGTTTAGCCACAAGAACCTCCTTCTGTTTTGAACAGCATATTTCTTCTATTAAAAAAAAATAATAATAATTAAAAAAAGAAAGGAACAAAGACACACAGGACTGTCAGTTTTAGGGGAGCTGATCCTTTATGGTTTGGCAAATGGAGAACAAAATTACCACTCCAGTACTGAAAACTTCCAGACTCTGCCTGCAAATCACTTGACCAGGATCTCTTACCCTGCTTCTTTTAACCTAAAGAGGTTCTTTTTCTCCCACCTCAAAGACATTCTGGAGAACACATACGTTTTAGCCTTTAATAACAACATCAGAGAAATTCAGTGAGCAGTCTTTGGAAAGCTGAGTCTGTGGTTGATGCTGGACTGGCCACTGTTAACTTCCATTAAGTCTGTTT
The DNA here is from genome assembly GCF_003031625.1 of Empidonax traillii. Taxonomy (NCBI): domain Eukaryota; kingdom Metazoa; phylum Chordata; class Aves; order Passeriformes; family Tyrannidae; genus Empidonax; species Empidonax traillii. The sequence goes on along the minus strand of NW_020955487.1, from coordinate 1,015,672 downwards.
TCTATATCACTTATGTTATTTTTAAGGTAACTGTGGTTTCAGAGCAGCAGAGGCAAAAAGATGCATCCAGCTAATTAGTTATGTTATGTGGGTATTACTCCACCTCTTACCCAAAAGGGACTTATTAGTGCTTTGCACTGTTAACAGTAGCATTTTTATTGTTGAGTGGGATGTGCAGCAACCCAACCCACAAAGGCTACTCTAACCTGCATGGGCTTTGCCAGAACTGCTGCACAGGCAGAGTCCCTGGGGAAGGAGCTTCGATGGCAAATGAGGATTACTGTGCTTTACACCAGCTCCCAGCGACGTAAATGATACAGGCAAACAAATCTGCTCTTTGAAATACTCGCATCCATACGGAGGAGCTGGGGAGGCAGAGCTGTGTCACCCTGGGATGCGTGGACTGACACTGAGAAGAAAGTATCAGCCCTCGTGTTGAGCTGTTCTTGGGTGTCACACATGCCCTCGAAGCCTTTTCTTCTTTTTTTAGGAGCTAGAAATGATAATTTATTTGGAGAAAGGAGATGGCTTGTCTTAGAGATAGGATGTATGTTCCTGTCTAGTTTCTGTCCTTTCCAGTTGCATCAGTTTAAATTTGCATTTGGAAAACCCACAAAAATTTTCCTTTAAGCCCAATGGCTTTTCAAGAGGTTTGGCAAAGTGAGCCTTGAAAATAGCTGGTCAATGTGTATGCATTTGTGTTTTGATCTGCAATGTTATATTGAACTAGTTTTTTAAACTAATTATTTTAAAAATTATGTATCTAGTACGAGAACCTTATTTCTGAGTCAAGACTCTTCAGGAGTGATTATTTAATAATAGCAAGGAATAATTAGCTCTTTTCAGCAATATCAGCAGCTGTGCTACAAAAACCTGTCACTAGAACTTGTTCTATTCTTGTTTAGTCTGATAACTGCCCTTACTGAAAAGTCAAGCCATATTCATGGTTGATTTTTTTTTTTCCCCCTCCTTTTTCAGAAACCGGGATACAAACCTGAGTGTGTGGATCTGTGTGGTGCTCGCATTGAATGGACCTCAGAGAAATCCAGCAGAAAGAATGTCTTTCAGGTAAGAGGCAAAGCATTCCATTGCTCATTTGAGAGTGAACTCTGTGAAGAGGTAGGTTTTATTTCCTTGGTTTTAATAACTAGAACCTGATTTAATACAGCGTTTTTCTTGCCAGTACAGGAGTGTAACACTTTATCCAGCATCGGTTTACTATTTTTCTAAGAGAAGGATTTCTGACGACTGAGTCTCCTAAACACTTGAGAACCTGTTGATTTATTGATTAATGCTCTATATTCAATTTGTTTTTAAAACTTAGTAGGTAATTGCTTTGGGTTCAGGCCTAGAATCTTGACCTAAAGGACTTCCATAAACACAACTTCTTCAAACTGCTTATACAAGCATTGCTCCAACGCAGTGCGGTTACTCTGTTTATTTTTATTGCTGTTCAGGGTCCTCAGACGGTGATGACCCAGGTTCACTTCTGCCAGGGGAGGGGAGGATTTTAAAAGCTTGCCTCTGTCAGGGCCAGCATAAGAGGACATGTATTTCTCATAAGACTATTCTTCGTTGATGGAAACTAATATTATTTAATTCCGTCACCTATATCGCATCGAATTGGAAGGGAGGATCAAGGCCCAAGGAGATGAAAGGAGGAGGAAAGCGTTACTGCAAGGTTAACATTCCAGGATCTAGGGGTAAAATGGTTTTTTGCAACATCTTCAGGTTTTGGACATAATCCAGCTCCCATGAATATCAGTAGAAAGCGTTTTTTTTTTTTTTTCTTTTTCACTAAATGTTGCATCAAGCCACATCAAAATATTATTTTCTATGAACTGAGTTGTTTCCCAGAGTTCTGACATTGAAAAATTTTTAACAATGCAAACAACAAAGTGGGGGAAGATGCAGAAAGGAACATGTCAGGGTCAAGATACTCTTAGTTACCAGATAGTCCTTTGGCATCATCACCAATGAAACATGCTGGAGGAACCAACTCTGTCTGGGTCTGGAGTTTAAGAAAAAAAACTATTACACATAAAAATCCCCTAAGGGTCTGTACATGGCTTCTTGAAAAGAAACGTCTTTGGGTCAACTGGGTGTTGCAGAGGCTTTTTTAAGGTTTATTTTTCTAGACATCTTTCTAAAGCACATGCAGTATTTAGAAATATTCCTCTTCTCCAAGACGTTGAGACTTATGCCTCTATACCCCCCACATCCTTCAGGTTGTCTTGAGACAACACTTGGAGCTTTGTCGTTTCCTAGGTATTTTTAGAATAAATATTTTGGTTTTGCTGTCAATCTTCAGCTTTTTCACTTGGAATGTGATTAAGTATAACCTTAGCCTTCATTCCTGCAACCCCCTGAGCACACTGACAGGTCTTCTGAGCTTCTAGGGTTTATTTCTCATTTTGCAGTAAGCAAAACTCCTGTTTGGAAATGCATATCAGAGCGGTGATTCACTGCAACTAATACATTCCCAGCGCAAAGACAAACGAAGCTCTGCTATTGATTTCCCAAACTGGTGGTACGAGGGCTCTGCAATGCATTTTCTTCTCACTTCTGTTCGTGTGAGGTGTAACTCCACTGAATCAGAATAATGTGAGAAAGGAAACTCATGCACTACTGCTTGAACCCATTAAAATGTGTCTTCATCAAGCCAATAAGTGAGTGGGAGAGACATTAAGAAGTAAAAGCATGGGAGGAAGGACATATGTTAAGACACATTTTGAAAAGGGATGGAGCATTGTTTAGACAGAGAGCTACAAGAAGATTGTGCCAGATGGTAAGAGCGAAAGAGGAGAAGGCTTTGGCACCAGTAGTGGTGACATTTTGGGAAAGGAAGGGACTGAACGAGATCGGTGCTACATGAGCAGATAGAGTGGGAAGGGGACTAAAGAGAAAGAGAGAGAAGATTTGTGAGATAGTCTGGAGGGAATCCAAGGCGAGTTCGAAAGCGGAGAGGTCAGTTTGTACCTGGATACTGAATATTTCAGGCAACACATCAGATGATCTACCTACCCCTAGTGGGTGGGAATAATATATGTCTACTTATTCATAGATTTGTTCAAATGAAAAGAACATGTTTTTTTTTTTTTTTTTTAATCTTTCTTTTTATTTTTTTGCTGATCTAAATATAGATGCACTGCATTGGTATCTGATTAAATGTATTAGCTGCTTAGCTCTGAAATGATCACAAATAATTTGTTTATATCTTCAAAGCATTGTTGGTGGGGTTTTGTTTCATTACTTTCTGACTAATAGAACCTTCTTTCCTGATTCAAACAGAGCAATGGTTGCTTTCTGCTAATGTGCTGTATTAGGAGTAGGTGCAGAATTTTGAGTCTGATTTAGCCAGGGTGCTCAATTTGAGCTCATGCATTATAGATTAGAAATGGAAAATGACTGTTGAAATTTTGGTTTGAAGAAAAAGAAGGAAATCCTGAATTTAAAATCTAAACCTATGACAGTTAATGGATGGTAACAAGGAGATGGAGCTTAGGAGTATCATACAGAAAACTAATTGGAAACATGATCGATGCAGGGGGGGAAAGAAGGAGGAAACTGCAATGATATTCAGGCAGGAAGATTTGGATTTCTGGTCTTGATCACGAGGTTTTCAGCAGTGTTACTCCCCTCCTTTTAATTGAGCTACTCCCAGTTTAACAGGATAAGTCTGATCTGTCTCACACTATCCAATTTGTGCAATCTATTTCTGTTCTTGATGAACATACTACGTGGGGTATTTTTTTTCTCAACTTCTCCTTAATAGTCACTGAAAATGTGTACATATTATAGTATGTAACCTTCTGATTTCCCTTCATTTATTTTCTTGATGATTTAGCTGGCACCAAGGAAAAGACTTGGTTAGGAACAGCTTCACATGATAGGGAAAGGTGGCAGTTTGCAGTGAGATTCTGTGCTGTTTGTTCTTGCTGGCTGAGTGACGTGATACACTAGGTCTTCATCGGAGGAGTGGTGAATAAAAGAAGATTTATGTTCAAATCACATGCTTTAAATATTTCTGCTAAGTGCTAGTTTGCTCTTTGGTGTTTAGCCTGAAATTTAAAGCACTGAGGATTAAAAGGATTACAACATAATCTTAAATAATCCTAAGTGTCATTTACAGAGAGATGGTTGTAATAACTAAATAAAACCATGTTAAGGGATGGCAGTGTTGTCAGTCAGCAACTGGAACAGCAACAGCGCCTATGTCACTCTGTCATTATCTCCTTGCTTTTTTTTGGCTTAGTTTAATGTTGGGTAGGTGCATTTTGATATGGGTTATCAAAAAGGAAAATAACTTAATGGGCTGCTTTTCAATGAGTACTGATATGTCTGTTGAGACACCAGTAACTAGGCTAATTTGCAGATTTTCTTTTTAATACTCTATATTTTCTGCTTCTAGTAAACTTTTCAAGAAGATCTTATTCTTTCCCATTTTACCCAACCTCTACTCAAGTCAAGCAGCTTTTTAATTTCAAATTCAGCCCAGACACAGAATGTGGAAAACGTTCTCTCAGCCTCTGAACATGTAGTTCTGGAACTTCATTAGCACGAAGTTTTGTGGTTGCGCCCTGTTTCCTTGAAGAGGTTTTGGAAGATTTCTCTCAGATCATTCAAGAAAGAAAAGGAAAAATAGTAGAGAGGTGAAAAGTGCAAAAAAAAGGTCACGTAGAGCATATTTATGAATCGCTGAAGCTGCTTTGTTCTCCTAATTACACCATTCATTTAACCAACAGACATTTTTGGGTTTCTTTAGCCATATTTTCTTCCCTGTTTACCAAGTCCGTTTTTTAGGAAGGTTTCATATGAAAAATTTCTGGAGTTCTGTGGCTGGGCTCTTGCCACAGATCTGGTGTGATACTGCTTTTTGTTTCAATACACCGCAGCTGGAAGGGGTTACTCATTCACGTGCAACTAAGTAGAAGTGTATTTTACAAACAGAGAAAGCTGGGTAAGACCTACAGTATTTCAACAGCGAGACAGCTGAAAGTAAAACTGCACCTATGTGTAATATGAAAGAATTTATCTTGCAGCTGTTTCATATATAATAACATTTATGGCACTGATCTGGGGCAACTCCCTTGCCCTTGAAGCTGTCCAGCTTTGTCCAAGCGCATAATCTGAATGATAAGCTATTTTGTTCTACATACTGTAGGATCAGGATAGTGTCTGGATGCCTCCCAGGAATGGTTTAAGTCGCAGCTTTTTGCCATGGGAGGGATCGTTTTTGTTTCCATGATCTCTCTAGAGGAATCACTGAGTGCACGACGTGGAGGGGCTTGGGTTGGGATTGGTGTTTGGATTTCTTTGTGTGTTTTTAAATATAAATCCTTCATAGATGAGACAAATCAGAAAAAGCCACCTTGCAGTCGTGAATATGAATCTTCTGGTGGTCCTTAGCAGCAGCTGGAGCATATTGCATTAGATGGACCTGTTGTGATTTTAAAACACCTGTACAGATTGTTTTCTGCTTCTGGACATTCCTGCTGTGACGGAGGTTTAATTTTGATCCCAGGAACCTGAATATATTATTGCCTAATTAAAAGACATGGCCACATCACACAGTTATTAGGTGGTGTCAACCACAAGTTCTTTAATAATAAACTTAAAATTAGTTTAAAAAAAAAAAAAGGTAAAGAAATTGTCTTCATCATCTTAAAAAGAAGTGTGGCCAGTAGGTTGGAGGCCACAAAGATGCTCTGAGGGCTGAAGTTCCTCTGCTCTGGAACCAGGCTGGGAGAGCTGGGGGTGTTCAGCCTGGAGGAGAGAAAGCTCCAGGGAGACCTGAGAGCCCCTTCCAGAACATAAAGAGGCTCCAAGAGAGCTGGAGAGGGACTGGGGACAAGGACCTGCAGTGACAGGACAACGGGAAATGGCTTCACACTGGGAACAGGGTTGGATGGGATATTGGGAAGGAATTGTTGGCTGTGAGGGGGGTGAGGCCCTGGCACAGGTTAGTAGGTTAGTAAAACCTACTCAATAGATGCAGAAAATCTTCTGACCTCTCCATATACTTGCTATTTTCTTTTGTAATCTAAATCCAACAAACCTTTAAATGCATTTTTTTTATTGTTTTCTTTATTCCTAATTTCTTTAGTTTTAAATGCCACATAAGATTCAAGGTACTTTACAGAAATACGTACAAAATGCAGAATCAAAGCTGTAGATGGTTGACACTTTAAATTGCAGACAACATTATATTTATTCCAGGGTTCTGGGACCCGACTCTTCTACTCCTTTTATGATAGTGTAGTTCTGTGGACGTTTTTGGAATCACTTCAGATTTGCTTCTGTTGAAAAATAGGTTCTTTATTAATTATCCTATTATCTTTTTGCTGCTTTTAAACCAGAAGCTATGAATGAACCTATCCTTTCTTTAGTTCATTGCCTTACTCAAGTCACCAAATTTTCTGAAGTCTCAAGCATGCAGATCACAACCTTTGTTTTTGGAATGTGCTGTTGTAACAGTAGTGGTCTCTGTATGTGAAATCAGGCAGAATTTTATATAAGTAATGGCAGTTTTTTCATGGTGTATTTGTATGCAGATTTTTTTATTGGTGATTAATATGGAAAAAAAAAGAGTAAGAGCACATAGTGTAAGAAGAAAAACATCTTTGATTGTGGGGAAAGTTTTGGAGAAAATAGAAAATTACACACATGAATTTAAAATGTTACCCAGTTGAGAGGTCACTTTGCCTTCTAAAGACATCAATACGACATTTGAAGGTGATAAAGAGAGGCATTTAGAGATCTTTGATAATTTTATTTTTTTATTATTTTATTTTTTGAGTATGAAAAAGACAGATTTCATTGTAATCACTTTACCTGTGTTGATGGGAAACATCTCAAGCTGCTCTTGAGACCAAAGGACGTGTTGAGGTATCCTTGTTTATTAAAGAACTCAACAGGCAGAAGCACAGAGAAAGCAAAAGATTCTCATCTAATCCATGATAAGCAAGAGCCTGCTAACTGGGGCACTCATAAAACTTACAGAATATGCATTTCCACCCATCTTTCAGAAATACTGGGTAAGCAATGGCCAGGCTTTGACTATCGTGGGCTGAAGATTTGACTGACAATGGGGTACATTTAAAGAGTTTGGGAAACTGAAACTTCAACCTCTGTATTAGAATTTCAAGGAACCTCTCTATCTATTTAACCTCTTCAATGGAATTGCAAGGATTTCAAGGCAGAGTAACTTTATTCATAAAACTGACAAACTGAGTAGTTAAGGTAAAGCTGCCTCAAAGTTATAGTTAATCCATTTCTCTGACTTTCTGTGGTTTATCTGTCTTCTTTGGGGTGACACAAAACAGTAATGGCAGGAAGGCCTTGTGTGTTTTATGGCTATGAAATTATGACAGTGGTAGTTTTTATTATTACTAAATTTTTAAAAATCACAATTTTTAAAGTAATGTCAGAAATTGTAGAAGAAATTTTCAGAAATAGTGGAGTCTACTCCTAATAAGCAGCATTTTGTCATACACAGCTTCTTGAAGGAAGGTTCAAAATTCTCAGTAAAACTTCGGTTGATTTGTAGTTTAAATATGATCTTAGCTAGACAGTTCCTCTTTTTTTCCCAGTTATTGTCTATAACAAAAAAAAAATCATAAAAGTAAATCCCTTGAGAAGTGTAACTCATGGAGGTCTTGGAAAGGCTTGAAAGTCTGGCTGAAGCAACAGCTGCTCTGGGCAGGGTGCTGTGGAGATGCTGCCTGTGGCACTGCAAATCCCCTCTGCTGTGGTACCCACTGCAGGCCATGACACATTGGGGCAACCAGCCCCTACAATCCACCACAGCCTGGGGTCTCACTAAATCCCAGAGAACTCCAAAGTCCAATTGAAAAGCGAGCCTAAATTTCCTGTGAAAATCAGGCTGATTTAAAAAAATGCACCACCCATATTGCCCAGATCTGACACTATGTGTACACAGAGGTCTGCCTGCTAAAAGTGATCGTTATAATTGCTTACCACACTTTTTTAAGAACCCATCTTTAGCTGGATGGTGGTGCTGATCCTTGAGTGACTGCGATAGGTACGAGTGTCTGTGTGTGCTCATATACACGTGCTCCTCAAGAAATTATATGAATCACTTAGCCTGTGACAGCCACGCTGCAGCTTTCAGAAGTGCAGATGTTATTTGTCCATCAGAAAAGAAAATATTTATTTCAAGCCACAGGAATTTTTCCTCATTGCAGAAATAAAACATAACAGCAGTTAATGCTTAATGTGCGTGTGACATAATTTTTGTCAGGGACAGAAGCACAGCTGAGCACAAGGACCTGGGCAAACATGTGAGTGCAGAAGAAGCACCTTGTGCCTTGTATAACACCAACCCTTACGAGAAATCAATCCAGGCAACGGAGCCTCTTGTTTTTCCCGTTGTTTTTCAGCTGAATTCACGGAGGGTCGGATAGTTGGGGTGGCGGGGAGGGAGGTGGGTTGCGATATTATTTTGTTTTACAGCTGAGGAAGCGAGCGGCGTTTTGCAGCTCGAAATGGCAGTGGGCTGCAGCCTCTTGCTGCATTATTCATAAACATATTGCTGCCATCTCGTGGGCAGCAAACGAGCCGACGGGGCGGGCAGGGATGGGCAGGGATGCAGGCAGGGACGGGAAGAGATCTGGGAAGGGATGCGGGCAGTCTGTGTCCAGTGCTCTGCCCTTCCCCGTGGACCACCAGCTCTGCAGGGGACAGGGTGCAGGTCACTCTGCCCCCACTATCACGACGCTGATCACTTTTTTTAACATCTTTCAGCCCAAATCAGTGCCTGCCTGAGCAGTTCATGCTATTAACTGCTCTAGTGGAAGGTGTCCCTGCCCATGGCAGGAGGGTTGGACTAGGTGACCTTTAAAAGTCCCTCCCAACCCAAATCATTCCATAGCTGATGTTTATTTTAGCTGGCTGCTGAATGAAGTAATATCTTTTTTTATTATTATTTTTAGGATGGAATAATACTTCCATAAACCTGTGTTCTCTAAATTATGCATGTGGTAGTAGTTTTATGTGTTAAAATGATGATTATATTCTGATCAGTTGATAGGAAAAGGTAAATAGTGTCGTAAGGACAAGTTGGCTCAAGATAAAACATGTAATGAGTGCAATTGTCACAGATAACCAGTAAAGTGAACTTGATAAAGCCCCTCTAATGTGAGTGAAGCCTTTGGTTCTGTGTTTTGTGCACTCATAATATGAAGAATTAATTATATTTTCCTGGTGACAATCAACAACTGAAAAGAAAATGTAGAAATGGGAAAGGAGCCTGGATTTCCTGATTCTGAAGTACTTTAAGGTCTACTGCTTCTCCTGAGTGAACACAGTTAAATTGATTTAAAAGCATTATGATTTTTGCATGTTTTTTTAACTTCTTAATGTAAGTTAATATTAAAAAAAAATGGTCTTGATATGTGCCCAAACATTACTCACGTTCCCTTAATTTATCAAACTCTTAGGGGAGAAAAAAAAAAAAAAAAACAAAGAGAAAAATGAATCCTAAATGAACTCACTCAGAGTTAATCAAATCTGACTTGTTTACATGTTTGGTGCTGGTATTTCTGTGTTCAGCCACTACATTTTTTAAAATCTTGGCGAAGTCAGTTGACTCCATTTTTTTTGTGTTTCTCTTTAATGACTGAGGCAGATATTTGGAGTTGGCTGGGCACAGGGAGCCTTGGCTGTCCTCTCTCTGAATTTGCGTGCACAAGGATGCCAGACGAGATGCTTGGGATCCACATTTTTTTTTTTTTTTGGATAGGAGTGATTTCTTTGGGGAGAGGATGTTTTTGGATGCTTCAAGGTGTTAAACGGACAATAGGAGGCAATTTAAAAGCGAGGGAAGAAATGGAAACAGGGACCTGCCCTCTCTTTTAGATGCTACACCTCTGGTGTTCAGCAGAGCAGGAATTCCTAAACTGTGATTCATGGACCACTAATGGGATGGGGAGGCTTTTTGAAATGGTAATGCAAACCTAGCCAGCCTGAGAAGACATTTAAGGTAGTTCCCAGATGGTACAAATGAAAGGAAAACCCACAAGAACAATCACCACATGGGACCCTGACTTTTCAAACCTCCTCTTCAAGTTTATTGATTTTGAGACGTGCCTCCAATTGATCCCAATTATAGAGTATTTTTATATGGATTGTGGGAGCTGTTAAAAATTTGAGCATGAGCTCAGGGGCTGGATTTCTTGAATTCTGGAGTGTTGGGGATTTTCTTTAATATTAGACAGTTTATTATTTGGGGGATGGGAGGGGAGTTATTAATTTTATTTTTTCCTTTCCTAACCTTTTCTCTGATTTGGGGTAAAAAAAATCCTAGGAATTTAAAGCCATTACATCTGTAATTGCATCTGTAAAACATGACAATCCAAGAAGTTTAGCAAACATTTTCTTTGGCAAACAAAGTTGCAAAGAGGGGATGTGGTTTGCTTACCGTTTCATTTAGAAATAGAATATTGAACTTAAGTTATCAGATGATTTTAACACTTAAAATTAGCAGCACATCAACCACCCTCAATTTTTTTTTTTTTCCTGATAATAGTCACGATTGTTACAAATGCAACACTATTTAAAATTTTAACATACTTAAATCCTAGAACTTGTTTTCCTCCCCCAGCCAGAGTTAGCAGGTAAAATTTCAGGACTGAGATTTAAACTAAGTTTTCAGGAGGGAAAGTGTGCATTTGTATAAGTGAATATTTGCACGAGAGCATGTTTTAATTTAGGAAAATGATAGCCAATTATCATGATTCCCTTAAGTAATAAGAATTATTATTATTTTTTTATTGTTTGTACATAATCATCACTAGGTGGAGGCATACTTTACATATTCTATTGAACATGTCATCTGTTATGGACTGAGATGAATTGCACTGATACTGCGGAATTAAGTGAATGACATGATTTTTACCCTGAGCTGTTGAAATAACCTGTTACCACCAAATGCCCAACTCTCAGGCAGACTAAGCAGACTTGTGCTTCGACCACTACTTCTGCTGAAAAAAAAAAACAAAAAACAATTAAAACTGAATATTTTTGAATCACATGCTGTCAGAGATGTCTTGAATTAATTTGGAAACATTGTTAACGCCTGGTGAAGTTAAAAGGAGGAAACAAGGCAGGTGTCACCGAGCACGAGATGGAAAGAACAAATATCTATTTTGATACCCCATCCTGCAGTACATAAAGTAATATACGATAGTTTGACTGGGTTTTTTTGTTTATTTGATTTTTTGTGGGTTTTTTTTCAGTCATGGTAACAGAGTCCATTCCCATTCCATCCATATTTTCTCACAGTCCAGGGCCACCTGTTATAGATTGCATCCAGTAGATTTCGACTGAGGGTTACAAGACCTCCCTCCATTGATGCCAATACAGTAATTTCACCCAAACTCTCCTAATTTACACCAGGGGTAGATCTTACACCTTTTTGCAACTATAAATAGTCCTATGCTTATGTTTCTCTCTTTATGAGCTGACAGGGCAGAGTCTGTGTAAGGTGGTCCTTGGCACAAAGGCACAGCCTTGTGTTTGAGAGGCCACAAAAGGAAACTTTTGGGTCTGAACACAGGAGTCAGAGATAAGAACTGGTTTTCTCCATGCTTTGAATACTGTGTTATAACTCTCTACGGATTATAATATCTACTGACTTTTATTGTAGGAGAAAGAAGGGTCATGGGGCACAGATTATAAAGCAAAAAAACAACTAATTCAGTATTTATATCCTATCTTTTTGGGTAAGATGCTTCTAAACATGTTGAGTGGGGTAAATGCATTTTTACATCTGTGTCATTTTAGTATAATTAACAGAATGGAGTCAGGATTGTTGAGAGAGATTTCCCGAGAGCTGCAGTTTCTTAACCCCAAACTTTCACAGTGGATATTGTTGTGGCCTGGAGCTTTGTTACCTTGACTTGGGATTCTCTGTCCCTGCTGGAGCTGGGCTCCTCCATCCTCTGGGGCAGAGTCAACTGGTTACACCCTGGGATAGCCACCCTTCCACACCTCTCCACCAACAGGGTTTAAAAATACTGTAATGGAGCTGAAATATGCCCCCCCATGTGTTGGGTTTGTTGTTTGTTTTTTTTCTCTTCCTGTGTACTCTTTTTTTTTTTCTTTTAAATGATTTGGAATCACACTTTTAATAATTACACTCGCAATCTAAAATTAAATAAACATTGTGCTTAATGCTCAAAGAATTGCCAACCAGTATTGAAGAAAGCATGTCCAGCAATTTATCAGCCTGTAGAAAATAATTATAGCAATGTTTTGAAATGCATTGGTTGTAGTTTTGTTTTGATTTATAGAATGTAAATAATCAGTTTTGATTCTTCTGTTTCAAACGACTTTCTTGGAAGTAAGGCTTTTAAATAAGAGTCCCGCAAACCAAGCTGTTACTCCTGGGAAATTCTGTAGTGGTATGTTACTGGCATTTGAAAAATGCACACCTTCTGAGAAAAAAACAGGAAAATTCTGTCAGACAGACTGATGGGAATTCCCAAGTTTGGAAATGCAAGTTCTGTTGGAAAACAATGGCAGCACAATTCAGCTAGGGCTGCAGTTGGAGTGAAAAGGAACATGTTTTCAGCATTGAATACATTTTTCTTCTTTTTCTTCTTTTTTTTTTTTTTTATTGTTGTAATTCTGGAAGCAAATATTCTGCATGATCAGTTAAAAAGTGCAAAGTAAGGAAAGAGAGAGAGAGTAATGTGTGTTGGAACATAACATAGACTTTACCCATGTAGAAAAGTGTGAAGAAATATGGTAAAATTGAATGTAAACAAAGAAATGGGGAAAATGAACGTGGGAGTGAAGAACTGTGTAAAGGGAGTAGGAAGAATGTAATCCAGTAGTAGAGATCAAAAGGAAGGGAAGCCAATTTTTTTCAAATATTCCATAATAACTTCAGTGTAGCTGGGTAAAGGATCTGAACAAAGGGTCAGAACACAAATGGGAAAGGAGAAAACATTGTATACAGCGAGGAGCGTGCAATTTATTCTTCATTTATTTTATTTTTTTTTTTTTTTTAGAATCAATTATTATCTCCATCTCCTGGTATTTCAGGACTCTTTTATAATTGCAGGCACTATTTTCACTCCCTCTCCTGCACACACACGCTCTGTCTCGCTCCCCCTTCCAGGCAACACTTCTCCACTCGCGCAGATTTGAGGGGGTAGGAGGATCTCAGGGGTTCTTTGCAAGATGCTCGTTTCCCACCGCCGAGTGTGGCATTGCCAGGACTCTTCAGGAGACTCTCTGCCAGCTATCCTGAAAGGCTTGCAGAGAAGTGGGAGAAGATTTGCATACTGCCCAAGCAGGGCCAGATTTGAACCCCCCTCTCTGCTGAATAGTTTGTTACTGAGTAAATAATGACACCAAAATCATTGCAGCTTCTGTAGTGGAGTAGGTGCTGTGCTATGTCAAGCTATTAGGGTCTGTCCCTTATTTTTTAATTCCCCCCACTCCTAAGATGCTCCTTTTTTTATTCAAACAGAGATTTCTTTTCACCTGCATTTTTTCCCCCTCTAATTTTACCTTTTTCTACTCTTGTTTTCTTTTCCTTTCCCCTCTCTTTTACATTTTTGTGTTTGAAGCCATATTTTAAGGCATTTTTTCCTCCTGTTCTCGATGTGATGACAGTATATCCTGATGGAAAGATAATAATGCCCAAGGAGGTTTTCTTTTATGAATTCTGCTGGTGTTACTTTCACATGCACAAATACATCATCTTGATTTCTAGCTCTGGGTCATTTCATTGCTCTTGTATGTCTTGCTACGAGATGTTTCCTGTAATTAAAAGATTAGGTTAAATAGATTATTTGTGCTGCCCTGTCTACATAAATGTTCTGTTTCTCTGCCTCTAGATACTGGCTTTTGTGTTTTAAGGCAATGTTGTGTACATGAAGTTGCATCATGTCTCCTTTGTCTTTAAGCTGCTGATTTATTGGTAAGAGAAGCAATCAAACGAGACATTTACTGCCATAGCCTCGTAGGGTCAGTGAATTAACAGGTGCCAATAAGTTCTAAAGAAGTGTTTTAATCGTTTCTAAGGTATTTAATTAATGGACTTTCTTAGAGGAGTGGTGACTGAGCAGACATAAGGCTGATAAATATTTAATGCTTGTATCTGGGGAACTTTTTTTCCCTTTCATGTAATTTGAGGTGTTTACTAATGGAAAACAAAGCCTAAATTGTCGTGTAGCATGCAATCGATGATAAGCTGCTATTAGATTGTCCAGGGGTTGGATACCTATCAGGAATTAATCTGTGTGTGCTGTGATATTCTGCATTTAGGGCTGATCTTGTTTAGAGAGGATTTTGGAGTCGTGTTTCTCTGACATGGCCAGATATCTATGTTAATACTTATGGGCTATAACAAGTAACCTCTGTGAACTCAATTAATTGAATATTAAGTGTGTGCATGGCTGTTTGTTTGGGCTGCCATGGTTTCAGCAACTACTATGTGTAGGGAGGTAGAAAAAAAAAACTCCACGTCCCAACGTGCTCATTGGTCTATGTGATATTCATAATACTTAATTTAAGACATGATGGTCATAATGCCATAAGTGCCCTTAAAAGTTTGAAGTTTTGGGGTTTTTTCTACTTACTACTTACTTTCTATCATAGCCTATTTTTCTTCATTTTAGAGGAACATTTCTCTTTATGTTACTTCGCTAAATTTTCACTCCTTGTTCTTTATTAAAAAAAAAAAATCAGTTGTGTCTGAGCTACATTTGATGATGTATAATTCCTCTTGCTCTTGAATTCTCATTCTTCTATTTCCATGAAAAATCATGAATTCTTTTTTTTTTTCCCCTTAATATTCCTACCTTAAAAAATTATGTTTGTGTTACAGCAAGTGTGACTGCATTGATTAAGGACTGTTTCCTTGCTTTTCCCTGCCCGTCTGAGCTTTGTTAAGTCACGCTCTGCTGTGTGCCACGGCAAGTTTAGGAACGCAGGAACTGTTGAAGAAATTGAGTCTATTTGCTGTTGCAGTTCACTAGAGCTCTGATCCGCAGTGCTCGAGCACACCAGGCTGTTCCAGCTGCCTTTTGCCATTGTTAGGATAGTAGTAGACTTGTTGTTGGGTTGTAACAGTTGATTTTGTCACGTTAGGAGGGAGAAGTTGCAGTATTCCAGGACTGGAAACACAGCAACGACCAACCAGTGCTCGCGCTGGGGACAGTGTGTGCGAGTAGATCAACTCTGCTGATTTAGGGTGTCACTACTATTTCAAATGGCATTTTGTTGGAGTAACAAATATATGTTTGTAGTGTCCAGGCCTCTTGGCTACACAGAAAATGTAACTGAGAACAGGTGACAACACTTTTTTTTGAATCCCTGAGCTAATAATTGGAAAAGGTGGGAAATGATGGCGACACGTGGCACCCCACCTGAGCAGGGAACAGAAAGCTTCCTTAGAACTGACTGATCATGAGTGATCAAAAAACCCCAGCAACTTCTGGAAGTGTCTGTTGTGTTATTTAGAATTTTGAACCCGCAGATCTATGGAAATGATGTGATGCAGAGGGTAAAATATTTATGACCAAAAAATCCTGAATTTTCCAGAAGTTTTAGCTGACATAGACTGCATGCTATAGGCATGATATAGTATATTTTGTAATGCACCTTTCTCCTCCTCTCATTTTTTAAACTCTTACAACTGCTTGCTTTTTCCTTCCCTCTCTGTATCTTTAATAATATAATATTACTATTTGAAAACCTTTTATGAACCGTGTACGATGTGTCCATTTATAATCTCTGAGGATGGTTAGTGCTGGGTTTGAAGTCATCCACATTTTCTTTCCAGCTCTGCAGCATGTAGAGAAGAATGTGCTTATAATCAGTCAAGGTAAAATAATTGGAAATAGGAATAATAATATAGCAATGGGGTAAAATAATTGGAAACAGGAATAATAATGTAGCAATGGCCAATGCGCTTGTCAACTCGGCTGCGATGGTTTTGGTTTTCCACTTGAGTCAGTGAATGTGTACATGGCCTGTGGAGGGGAGCAGTCATCTCTGAATCTGATGTATGCAAACCTGGTAGCGCAGTTATCACAAACCTCGATTAGATCTGCCCATGTAATTAAAAATACACATCTGCCTCTTTGAGAATGCAGCTCAGGTCTTGGGTTTTTGGTTTTAGTCTTTTAGAGACAATTTGTGCCAATCTGAGCAAGTCATAGAGTAACTTCGCTTAGGCAAACTCTCACTGTTACTTTTTGTTCATAAATGCAGTTAACAAGTTCTTTTGTACTTCTTTGAGTGTTAATTGATGTAAACAAAGTCTGCATTTTATCTAATCCCACTGAAGCTTGTTAAAATTAGAGATGTGCCAAATTATTCCAAAGCAGGTTGTAAAGTAAGTGAACCATTAGATCCACTGGCTCACAAATGGCATAGACAATGTGTGCTCTGTTTTCTTCTTTTTCAGGGACTGTTTATGTCAGAACTTTCAAATCACAGGGTTTTTTTGCATCTTTAAGATTGTGTTTAGTTAATCTGTATGGCAGAAGTACAGTACAAGCAGCAGGGCTGAGCATGACTAAAGCTATTTCTAGAAAAGTCCATATATACACTCCTAATTGAGCATACCTAGCAGGCAGCTCTGCTGATTTCTATATCCAGCATTTTCTTTTTCACAGATACGTCCATTTGTTAGTGTTTTCTCTTTGTAGGATCTGTGATTTGCAAAATTGGTTATTGCCCAATGTGTTACTTCAGAGATGGCAATCTAACATGCAAGGCACTGTCTCTGGGGTGCACAGTGAGCTCTAAGAAATCATTTCTGTGGAAAAGTTAATGGGATTGATGCATCTGCATGGAAGTGATGGCCTTTCTCTTCTGTCCTGTTAACTAGCTCCCACACCATGGGCTTCTCTCAAAGTTGCTCAAGACTTCTGTGATTCTACTCTTCTCCCACATCTTTGCCTGCTCCTTTGCCTTGTCTTTTGGAAAATTACTCTCTTCCATCTCCTGCCTCCTCTGCAGACTACAAGGCTGTTGATGCTGGGCTGGTATAGGACAGCTTTATGAGATATAAAAGACATAAAATCTATAAAAACACTGTAAAAACAAAATTCCACCCTCCTACTCCAATTCTCATCCCCTTCCTGACTTGAACATCAAGTGGGTTCTCTGCAGTCTTCTGATACTTAACCATGAAGACAAGTTCAACATGCCCAAATGTAGAGCCTGGAGAAGAGCCCTGCACTCAAATTTGGACATGTTAATGGTCTTGTATGAGAGCTCACTTTACCTGATTTCCATCTTTTACTCTCCAGCCAGGAGAGTAAAAGGGTCAGGATCAATTTCAAAATCAAGTATTATCAGGTATCAATGAGACAATCAAGTATTTATCAAGTACTAATCTAAGTTAGTAGAATCACAGAATCTCAGAATCTTACAGTGGTTTGAGTTGGAAGGGACATTAGAGATCCTCTAGTTCCACCCCCTGCCATGGGCAGGGACACCTTCCACTAGCCCAGGTTGCTCCAAGCCCTGATCAACCTGGTCTGGAACACTTGCAGGGATGGGGCAACCACAGTTTCTCTGGCCAACCTGTGCCAGGGCCTCACCATCCACTGAGTAAAGGATTTCCCAAAACATCTAATCTCATCTCTTCTCTTTTAGTTTAAAGCCACTCCTCCTTGTCCTGTCAACATCTGACCGTATAAAAAGTTGCTCTCCCTCTTTTTCATAAGCCTCCTTTAAGTACTTAAGCGCTCTTTAGTGCTTCAGTAGCTGAGCTGTCTTCTACTGCCAGTGCTGCTTCTGCTCTAAGTCCTTTAAAGCTGAGAGTGTTGTCTCTCCCCTCACATTTTCACTGCAGGTTCTGAGGGACAGAGGTGATGGGTTTGTTCCATACACAGTGTAAGATGCAGGGTTAGTAAGATACAGGGTAAGATAAGGGTTTATGGTAATACAAATTATAAACGTTTATATAAGAGCAAAAAAGTACCTCTCTGTCCTGTTTTGAAGTTTTGTTTCAAGTTGTAAATAATGACCAGGGATGAATATCCTATAGCTGCACATTTTACAGTGCCTCCTGGTAATTATTGCTAACCAGAAGTTTGATTCTTAATTGCTAAATGTTATCTTGGGCAAAGATATTGTGTCTGTGCAGAAGAAACAGGCACTGCTGCCCTCAAGATGAAGGACAGCAAATTCAGGGATAAGATGGCTAGTGCTAGGATTTTTCTGGACCTTGGGAACTGGCTAACTAGATATGGAGGAGCTAAGGTGCCTAATTAGGACTCAGATCCATAAGCACCCTTATGGTTCTAGCCACAAGTGACTTTATTTTAGCTTAATTAGTAGGGCTTTTTTTCCAAACAAAAATGGACAATTCTTTTCTCAGGTAAAGCTGAGATAATCTGGTAGTGCATGTCAGACAAGGCAGATCTCAAAGATCAGTACATATAGATGTTATCTTTCATAATTCTCTGTTTTATTCTAGCTGCCAGCACCATAGTATCTAGTCTTTCTAGCAAACAGGTGGCTCTTGCAGCATGCTTTACAATCAGTCAGACTTTGGCTCAGTCTAATTTGCTTAATCATATTAATTAATTACTTTTGTAAATGTCAGAAAAGTTCAGCACACATTTTACTTTGTAAAAAGATTTTTGAAGATCTTTCTAGTAAATATGTAACTTTGAAATATCTGCAGTATTTTTACTGAAATTGCATAGTTACTCAGATTATTCATTACAAGCAAACTATTCAACTTTTTTTTTCTCAACCTTCTTTCACTTAGCAAATTGACTTAGATTTCTATGAACTTATTTCCTATTTTGTATCAGTTTAATTAGGTGATGCCAATCAATTTCAGCCTATGACCCATTCTGCTTGTTGCAGTGTGGCATTTTTCCATTCAACATACCCTCTGATTAGAGAAAAAAGTGTTTAATGGCAGGTAAACACTAGAGACTGGAAATTAGTGGGTATTGAACAAATGCCTTTTTTTCTTCTATAATAGCACTTATTTTCTGAAGAGGATTTTTTCCAAATATTTTATACCTCAAAAGTCCATTTTAGAGTAGGAAATGGAAAAGATCACACATCTCCTAAAGGTGTAATTCATATACAGGTGCTGTAAGCCACCTGCCTTGACCAGTGCTGTCTGTTAACCAGAATGTTGACACTGTGTTCTAGATTTAATTGATAAAATCACTGAGAGGTTGAGAACAGTCACAGTACAACGTTTGATAGTTTCATGCTGGTTTTCTGCCTTTTTTGCTGTATCTATGTTTGGATGCTACGTGGTTGTTTAGTAAGGCTTCAGGAAAGAGGTCAAAGCACAGGTCATCCTTTGAGAGACAGTTCTGAAAATCAAAATATGTGGAACTCTACAGTCACTGAATCATAGCAAGCCTAGGTGAAATGAAGGAAAACAAATGCTCCTACCTCAAGAAGCCTTGGGGGAATCACTTGAAATAAAGCCTAATTGACTAACAAATCTACAAATGGTGCTTTTCCTTGCATCTGACCATGCTGTGCGCTCATCATAATTTCTTTGTGCTAACACATTGCCTGACTGATGGCATCTGATGTGTGCAGGCTCCACTGCCAGTCAGGTTGTAGACAATGTGCTCCAGATGTGCAGTGTAAGATCACTGTCCTGCAGCAATAAGTCCTTCTGTTCCCATCTGTAAAAATATTTAATTTAGAACTGGACAGTGATCATTACTAAGAATTCCTCTCTTTTATTTTAGTCTGTATGAAAGCCTGAGACTTTTAGGTTGAAAATAAGAAAACATGAGAAGCTTAACAAAACCCTAATGTTCTGTCACGTGGTATCTTCAGGTTAGTCATCGTCTCTACTCTAAACTCAGGATCAAACCAGGAAGCAGCAACTGTGTTTGAGTATTTATGGCTCTACATATGTACATATGTAAGTGCACTCTTCTTCCTGACTGATGACATCTCCAAGCTGCAGGGACTGATGCCAGGAGAGCATTGCCCAGGCAGAGATGGCTTTTTATCACTTATAGAATCATAGAATGGTCTTGATTGAAGGGACCTTAGCTCAGATGGCAGAGGTAGATGGAAGTCGTGTTGTCTAAACCTGTTAATTCATTGAACCACTAAGTTTTAAAGGAATATAGTTTTTCTACAATACTTTTATAGGGAAATGTTCTTCCTGCTCAGAGTGGAGCATGTGCTCCACACCAGGGATACAGGCCACAGCAGCAAGATGAAGCCCCTACATAGCTCATACATTTTTATTTCCACCAAGTTTATTCCTGCTCCATGAGTGTTGCCAGATTAGAAGCCATTTTTAATTCTAATCCTTTGAGATTTCATGTGTGCTTGTGTTGTTGTATCATTAATACTGTTCAAGCTACTTGTTTGGATAGCATCTTCTAATTTCCCAACTATGCATGGGAGTAGCAGACACTGTATAGAGAAGAAGGAAGCTGAACATGAGCATAAGGGTTTGTTTTAATTGTCTGGGAATTTGTCTCTAATTCTGAGGGATGGCTGTGTGTGGTATTTTTTAATGAAACAAAATGAAGGTTAGACCACAACTTGGCCTTGTTGACTTTAAAGTGCACGAAATCTCACCAGCCCTTCAGTGAGCGTGGGGTAAATTTAAGCAGAAGAAGGCAGATTTTGCATGGATCTGGACCAAGTGATGTTTTTTTGGCAGAAACAATAGAAAACATATTACACTGTGTTTTTATGTTTGCTTCCTCACACTGTGTGGTTTTGTCTGGTTTCTCTGCAAGCAAGGTTCAAGCTGGCGAGCCACACAGTTTCCTTTTGATTTCTTTGTTGTTCGTTTGTTGGAATTTGAGATTGGAAGCAGATACAGTGGATGCAAACCCAAGCGAGCCAAAATGTTTTCAGTCTGCCTGTGCAGCCCTGCCTGAAAGCTCAAGTCATTGAATTTTATACAGCAACAATATTAAGCTAATTCTTCCAACTCTTCTGGAATGTATATTTCCATTAGGATGGATGTATTCACATAAACTAGTTATTTTAATATTCTTCTGAACTGGAATGCAATTACTCACTCAAATTAGCCTTTCAAAATATTGACTAAAGGGGTTATGACATTCCGATCCTTCATGAGGCTATGGTCAAAAATTCAAAGTTTGTCAAGATTCAAGACGCAGGCACATGAAATGGAGTATAAATTCAGCTTATGTATACTCCATCTGCAGCAATAATATTTTAAAAACTTAATCAGTATAATACTGCTTGACAGAATAGCACAGGATAAACTAATATTTTCAGTTCAATTGCATAAAGGCAGTTTAAAAATAGGACTTACCATTTGATCATGCATTATTTTCCCGATGAAAGAACATGTGGAAATGGTAAGGAATGATAATCCAACATAAAATATACAAATGTACAAATTTTATCCAAATGCTCTAGACAAGCCAATATGGCAACCAGTGTAACACACTCTGCTGCTCACTAGCATGCTTTCAGCATCAGTTCTTAAGTGTTTTTTTTTTAATGTTCAAATATATTTGATGTCCACGTAGGGGTCTAGACAAAGCACTGGGGCACCAGTGCCTTCACATCTGAAACTGGTGTTCAGCATCTGGCTCCCACCTGCCCACTTAACATAATTACTCAGCATCAAAAACTGTTTTGCTCATCTCCAGACTTCAAAGCCTCAAAGGACAGTTTTTGTGCTCCTCTAAGAGCCTGCCATGTCCATCACTGGTGCTGATTTGGGGGCTTCTTGCAAACTTTCTCCTAGAACTCTCTGTGTCTGCCCCACTTCCCATGTGTTGCAGGAGGGGGAGCTCTGAGAATAAATGTCTTCCCTCCATGTACATGTAGCACAGTGTGAAGCTCAGGATTATTTTCATTAAGAGGACAAAAAAGGCCCTCTTCATAGGTGGGAAGACCAGAGTGCTTATTCTCATGTCTGCCCCTCTTTATGTACTTACCCCACTTTCTTATCCAGGTGACTTGTTATGAATGAAGATGTTGAGCCTTTCCTTGTGTTGGAATAAGACACTAAGATTTCCATCTTTCTGGCTTGAGAAATGGCTTTTGTAACCTTCAGCCCTGAGGCTTGTGAGATGTGTTAGGGAGATGCTTGGGACAGTCAGGCTCATCCACCTCCTGTTTGTTGTGACGTGGAGCTGCTCTCACTTGGAGCTTCCACTGCATATTCAACATATCACTTTTCCTCTTCACAGGAGTTGGGGAACACTTCTGGAAATATGCAGGTGGTTAAAAGAAAAATAACAGTTTCTAAGACCATTCCTCTTTGAAGGGTATTTACTCCCATCACAGCTCTCCTCAGCATGGTCTTTCTGAGCTTGAACTCACTATGCTCTTTCCCAGGTGGCATGAAAGCCACGTTGTGGTGGGCTTACCTGGCACACCTGGCTGCTTGAGGATTAAAAAAAAATCTAACAGAAATAAGACCCAGAATAAGAACATATGCAGAGTAAACATGGAGAACAAAAGCTGCTGGTAAATCATCTGGTCTGTGTTACTTTCTTGATCAACTGGATTTACCTGTATGCTCTGTTGTGGAGGTGTTAGTCTTTCTTATTTTGGTTGCTTTCCTTTCACTCATGGTGATTGAGGGATGTTATATAGATGTTGTTTTGTAACGAAAAAATGCGTAATCCTCAAAAAATGCAAAAGCAAACTTTCCTAAAAATGTTATGCTTACTTTTCCTGTGTAGATGAATGTGTCAGACAAATGATAAATATCAACAGTGTTTTCAGAGCAAAAAATACTTTAGATAAAGGGCAGAAACAAAGAAAATACATGTTGGGTACATTAGGATGTGAGTGAGTTAAGAGTCTTTGAGAGCAGTTATTCTGCTAGTCCAAATAATGACTAATTACCACGGCAATCCTTATGTTCTGTGCCATACGGACCCCACCATTCCTACTTAAAAACACTAATGGCAAATATACATTGCAAACAGATGCCGTGTGCACATATCATCTGAAAAGGCTTTTAGGAAAACAAGATTGCTGGTCTTTGGAAAGAAGCAGAATGGCAGAGCATCAGTGATTCCTGTCCCACAAGAGAGTGCCAATCTGAGCCACCTCTGCGTGGACTGAGAGTAAAAAGCCTGGCTGAGGTTTGAACACAAAGCACCCAGGTCTAGCTTTCCTGTGCCACCAGCACACCTTGGTCTTAAAATATTAAGTCTGAACAGACTGAGCTGCTCCTAATTAGTTCCAAGCTGGTGGTGGTCCTCAGCTGCTGGGGAACAGCTTTGAAACCCAGACTGCTGCATAGTTTGGGGGTCCCTGTCTGGAGGAATGATGTTTAAGGTCTTTCCAACCCCAAACCTAATTCTCCTCTCCCTATTTTGAGCTAACTTGTTCTCAGCACAGCCCGTGTGCTGCTGGCTGGACCATGGGAGCCCCTGCCAGCTCAGATCACCTTCGGGGAGCTCTGAAATAACACAGAAATTACAGATTTGTAATCCAGGGGCTGGTGCAGCTGCACTGGGGATGAGGAGAAGGAGGAGAGGACTATGAATTGACACAACTGGTACTCTGGTACAGCCCTGGGATGGGCAGGTGCTCTATGGATCAGGACTTCTGGGCAGGCTGCAGCTGCCCCTGTAATCCCACCTTTCTGTCATCCCTGTAGAGGTTCAGTGCAAAACTTTAACTTCGATATTGAATCCATTCAGAAGGGAAGATAGGCCTGGAGAAAACAAATATATAACAACCAAGGACCAATAATTTAAAAATATGGAATTAAATCTTTGAAAGCAAAGGGTATATGTATTTTTCGAAAGGAAAGAGAAAGGGGAGGAAGGGAAGGGAAAAAGGAAGAGAAGGAAAAAAGGAAGGAAAAGGAAAAAAGACAAGGAAAAGAGAAAAGGAAAGGGAAAGGAAAAGGACAAAAGAAAAGGAAAGGAAAAAAGAAAAGGGAAAGGACAGAGGAAAGGAAAGGAAAGGAAAGGAAAGGAAAGGAAAGGAAAGGAAAGGAAAGGAAAGGAAAGGAAAGGAAAGGAAAGGAAAGGAAAGGAAAGGAAAGGAAAGGAAAGGAAAGGAAAGGAAAGGAAAGGAAAGGAAAGGAAAGGAAAGAAAAGAAAAAAAAAAAAAAAAAAAAAAAAAAAAAAAAAAAAAAAAAAAAAAAAAAAAAAAAAAAAAAAAAAAAAAAAAAAAAAAAAAAAAAAAAAAAAAAAAAAAAAAAAAAAAAAAAAAAAAAAAAAAAAAAAAAGAAAGGAAAGGAAAGGAAAGGAAAGGAAAGGAAAGGAAAGGAAAGGAAAGGAAAGGAAAGGAAAGGAAAGGAAAGGAAAGGAAAGGAAAGGAAAGGAAAGGAAAGGAAAGGAAAGGAAAGGAAAGGAAAGAAGAAAAGGGAAAGGACAGAGGAAAGGAAAAAAGGAAAGAGAAAGGACAGAGGAAAGGAAAGGGAAAGGAAAAGGAAAAAAGAAAAGGGAAAGGAACAGGGAA
Organism: Empidonax traillii; assembly: GCF_003031625.1. NCBI lineage: Eukaryota > Metazoa > Chordata > Aves > Passeriformes > Tyrannidae > Empidonax > Empidonax traillii. Next base: position 991,252 of record NW_020955487.1, on the reverse strand, counting down.
AGAAAAAAAAAAGAACAGGGGAATGGAAATAGGAAAGGAAAGTAAAAGGAAAGGGGACAAAGAAAAGGAAGGAGAAAATAAAGATAAAAAATACTTTGGCCTACAAATGATTGCTCTGGAACTTATCACTATGTTCTGAGTTTAACCATCATCAAACCTCTCATGAAATGAAAACAGAGGTCTCTTTAGACCTGATCCTAGAGATGAGGGGGTTTGGCCCACAGAATCTGCATAAATGCTCAGCCTACTGAGGACCTGCCAGCGTGTGCATCCTGTCCCAGGGCAGAGCTCAGCCGTGCTCCTGGCAGCACCGGTGGCACCGGGGCAGGCACAGCTGCTGCCAGGGGAAGGAGAGGGACACACTCGTGTCAGCTCAGCAACCCTGGCCAGTGGCACAGCTCTGCCACTTGACACAGCATAAGACAAACATGTCAGGAGAGAATTGATATGTTTGAAAATCAATCTGTGAGCAGCTTTCAGCATTAGCAAAGTTTCTTTCTGATATTTCTGCCATTTTCCTGTGTTGTGATTTTAGAGGAATTAAGATATTCTCTTTTATAGGCATCCAATTCTTCTAAAAACATCCTTAATAATATGAAACTTTGCATATCATAAATATTGGTGAAAATTGTTTCTAATATGACCTGCCTACTAGTAGGTTGATACCACCACTGTGGTGTCAAGGCATGTATAACCCCGACTCCGTGGCAATTCCTGAAGCATCATGAGTTCTTGATTAATGAAGCATGACCAAGAACACACCAGCTTTGATGGACTAAACATCTGAAGGAAAATGTGTATTTTCTGTTAAAATACAAAGTTTTCAAGGCATTGAAAAAGAAAGGCCTGGAGTGACCTTATAAATGCTCTAAGTGATATCTTGAGGGTATGAAAATACTTTAAAATTTGATTTTAGAATTCCTTCAGCCACCTCCAGCTCTGTCTGGCATGTTAGTCCTACATTTTTATTGCTTTATTGCTCTACTACTGGGCCCTTCAGAATCATGCTTACACTACACATTCCTCCAGACAGGCTTTCACACTTCATAAGGCTCTGAACTATCATTAATTAGGAGGCATTTTCTCCTGCAAGTCCCCTCCATCTCTCCGATGGTGCATGAAGCCACAGATATATCCTCACCAAATGGATAGTTTGTCCTCTTGGCCATTATCACTTTGGACAATGAAATCTGTCCTGGTGTCACTGACCATGGGCTCGTAGAGTGAGCTTACAGAAAATGTTTGTGTTCCCAAAGCTAAAGAGGTGTTCTGCTTCTGGATGAGTTTATGTGGAGTATCTGTGCTCAGTCAAGCCCTACGCGTACTACTTACAGCTGCAATAATCTCTCCAATTACTTTTTTTTTTTTTCAGTAAATCCCATTATTTATATTTCAAGCTTCTTCTTTCTTTTATAAGAGGCCCAACAGTGAATATGACATGTTATTATTTTCAATGCATTCAGTGCTTAAGCTGCATTCCTTTTTTTTTTTTTTTTTTGGCCTGGCTTAACTTTTAGGTGAAAATACTGCTGGATAATTTACATTATTAATACTTTTTTTCTTTTTAAATGCTTTTCTGTATGGGGGGAAAAGCACCTGGTCTAATCACTTTATGCATAGGCTAAAGCCCAGTGTAGAAAGCTCAGCCTTCCTTTTGTAAAGCTTGAAGACATTTATCTATGTTATGTGTATTCGGATACTTAGGAATCTTTTCTATCTCTCCCCCGGGACATTATGGGACATTTTCCATGTATATCTTAGTGGGATTGTTCAGCACCGTATCCATTCCATCTACCTCCAACTTCACCTGAAGGGCAAAATCCTTAAGATCTTGACACAATACTGATAAATACATGGAATTATTAAAGTTGCCATCTCAGCAGAACAGGATTGCTGCCGCCTTTGTTCTCGGGGGAATACATATTTCACCCAGTAGCAAGACACCCAACTGCTGCTACAATCAAAACTCTCTGAAATGCCTTTAAGCTAATCATCTTTGAACATAAGCCTTTGTTGTTAAATCAGGGACCTTCTAGATGCAAGGCACAGAAACCTTTTTTGTTTTTTCTCCACCTTGCACAAAACAGCTTTAAGCCTGTCACCGCTGACAGTAAGGTTCAGTGATCTGTCAACATTCACCCCTGATAAAGACAGTGAGAGAAATCCGTGGCTCTGGAGAGTTCAGTAGAGACCAAACAGTATGTTTGCAAAAGAGCATTTTTATATGTTTTCTTGTGACAGCACTAGTTTAACAGAAAATAGTTGGAGTGTGCCAAAAAAGGGTAAAAGAGAAAGAAAAGGAAAAAAAAAAAAGGAGAAAAGACAGAAGTAGTAAGTTAGGCTAGCATGACATGATGGATCTGGGCTATGACAAACAGAATTGGAAAAAAACTTCCCTGGGGACCAACTATAGCAGGTTTGCTGAATTGTATTTCTTGATTTCTTACTGTGCAACAGTGCTTTTTAGTGTTAGATTGACTAGGCTTCAGAATATTTTTAAAATTGTACAAATCAAAATCCATGTAGCTTAAAAATGAAAGATGTAAAAGGTTTAGGAGTTTGATGTATTGAAAGGCATTCTGTATTCCCTCATGTGAGTATTAAATGTACACTTTGTCTGTTTGATGAATTTTAAATCTTTGTGGATTGCAACATGCACCACGGCAGTTTAGGGGGTATAAACCTTGGCTGAAGGAAAGTGTACAGGATGTGCAGCAGTCAGGCTTCAAACTAAGCTATTCTTCACTTTTCCTGGTTTTCCTAGGTGCTGCAATACATACCAAATCCAATTTATAGAGAGCTAAGTAAGAGCAGTTGGGGAAAAAAAAAAATCTTGAAAGATTCCTCTTGGAACCAACTAACTCTGACTACATTAAATGCAGAGAGATTTCATCTTGTTTTAATTTTATTGTAATATGAAAAAAAAACCCCAAAAAATATTTATGAAGAAAGGGCAGGCTGAAGGGATCAGAATATTTTGGAATAATAAATGCCTTTATTCAAACCCACTGTCATGTCAGACAAGGGTCTTGCTTGGTGACAAGCAAAGTGAGGACAAAAGGCTTTAGGGGCTTGAAAAAATGACATTAGATGACATTCATCTGAAAACCTCTGGTTTCTAGGTACATCAACAGAGAGCTGGCATAGCAGGCCAGCAGCACAAAGCATGTTTTACTAGTCCTGTTATCTCTCTCAATTTAATTCTGCCTTCCAGTGATGGAAATCTCTTCCTCCACCACAGCAGCTTTTCCTGCAACACACTTAGAAAGTGCTCCTGAGCACAGACCACTAAGACATAAAGTGATAGTTATGAACTCTAAACAAAATGTCACATCTGTGCTTTAGTGGGGATGGGTTTGGATGTGTTTTCCATCTGTATATCAAATGAAAGTGAAAAGCTGGTGTTGTTCAGGAGGGACAGCTGGATTGGTAGTAGAGGGTCAGGGTGAAGTAGGGAACCCAAACCTTCCTGTGAATCTGTGGAGTTTTTTTTCAAATCAAAGTAAATTAGTTCCTTGCTCCTCTTGAAAAGTTCCCTTCTTCTTCTGCTTTAATATTTAAATATGTAACCCAACCTGAGCTTCTGATATCAAATTTTATTTCTTTGAGGATTTTGAGCAGACAGACTCATGATTGAGCTCTCAGACAAAAATTTTGTGATCCCATGGAAACCTAATTGTAGGTGCAAGGCTGATCCTGGACAGACATCAAGAGGTGATGAGTGTGTACAAGATTTTCATTATTCAGCTTTCACTGTGAATATTAGCTGATTAATCTGGAGAACAATTTCCAGAAAGACTTCACTTAGGTTTTTTTACAGTTGGGGAAATCAAATATGTAAATACAGGGCCAGAAATCACATAAGTTACTAAACACCGAAAAAGGTTACTGTTTCTAATCCAATGCCATGCAGCCCCTATGAGGTAATAAGGGTTGTGTCTGCAGCTGAAATATCCCAGATCAGCGGCTGCTTTAGTTCACTTTCTAATAAAGAATAAAAATAAAATAAAAAAACCCACACCAGCAATAATTTTTAAGGGACATAAAAAGTCATCTCCTCTCCATGACCTTCCAGCCTGTATCATCAAAGGTCACCTGTGAGATTATAAGTAAATTCTGGACTCTGTGAGGGGGATAGTGGTGCTGTTGCCAATTGCTTTGACTCGCATTATCAGGCATGGTACTGCCAATCACTCTGCTGATGCCTGTCAGGTTTCTGCTGCTGCCAAGCAGAATGTAAAATTGACAGGGAATATTACAGTGCTCGTCAAAAGCTGTGAGATACCTCTGCCTTGGGGAGAGAGCAGGCACCTGTGGTTACAGACAAGGATCAGGGCTCGGGAACACTTTGTTGCTCCCTTTACATTTTTTGAGACTTATTAATTTTAGAAGCGAGGCACTCGGTTCACCCATATTGAGATTCTGATTATGAAATTGATATTTCCACAGATTGAGCTAACATCCAATATGCTTTTCAATGCAAGGCTTAAGCAGAGATGTGAAATAAAATCAAAATGGGATTAAATTTTTGACAGTGGAAACAATGCTTGTTAATTCTGTAGCCGAAAGTTTTGAGTGGTTGATCTGTATCTTTTTATAATATGTACTGTGGTCAGTTCCAAAAATCTGTCTACATGTTTCTTTTCTATTTGACATGGTTTCTCCAATTTCAGGAAGTTCTCTTCCACCTATTGCTATGTGCTTGGTTCTTACTGCACAAACCCAGGTTTTGTATTTGTACAGCTATCTATGGAGTGGTTCATTAATCATCTGCAAAGTGTGGGGTTTCACAAATGTAATATACACAAAAACTAAAGCCAGCTGGACTCTGGGTTTCCAACAGGACAATGACGTGCCAGAAATACTTTGCCATTACAACCTGACACCACGTTTTGTGTCGAACAGAGAGGTCTCATGAATACATTCAGGAGAAGGCAATAGCTTGTGCAGCTATTGAGAATTATTTAATTAAATCTGGAAGCTTTCGAGGAAGCCATAAAAATGAGGTTAATATGTCAGACTAATAAATTCTATATAATTAAGCTCCCCAAATATAGAAATTTCAGAATACGATGCTAAACATATCACAGTAGGGACATCAATTTATTTAATCTTAACATTGTTGCATTGTCTCCATGAACTTCCATTGGTGTCACAATAAGATTATTATGACAGCACCATTAAGCCCCATTCAAATGAATGGGGAATTAGTGTCATGATGGAAACAGCTGCAGCTAAGAGCTGCTGTCTATGATCAGTAGTTATTTTCAAAAAGTCAGATATTTTGCTATTACAACAATTATATTTGCTCTTTAATTGTGTGTATAGCACAAGGAAGAAACCTGGCTTCTCGAGGCACAGTGAAAACCAGCACAACAAAATGTGAACTGTGTGGTTATTTAAGGTGTTCCACAAAATCTTTACCATTCCAGCCCACTTATAACATTTTTCCAGATGTGTACAAAGCCTCTACTGAACAGACATGTTGTTAGATTTTAGGGCTGTCAGTCGATAACTCGCACTTTGTCAAGAATCTCTGCTTAGTCCATTGTCCACCTTCCCATTTCCCAGAGGATAGATAATAAAAGACTTTTTGTCAATCACAGCAGCCACAGGGAGGGTAGGATGGAGATCATACCAACGACAAGAAGAAATGATTTTAATGACTTAGAAGACAGAGTACTCTGAGCTCTTTCTTTTGTACCTGTTCACCCTATGCCACCTTCCTTCTTTAGTTACCTGTACAGCCTCTCTCCATCTGCCTTTCCATGTGCTGCTGCACCATGTTGAGAGAGGACTTCCCATAAAAGCATCCATCTCCCAGCATTTTCTATCGCAACTTTTCTTAAATTCCAAATGATTCGATAATAGGCTTAGGATTTGAAACCCTTTAAACAGGTTGTCTCTCGTATATTAAACACTGAGATCTCTGCAGATTTGTAAAAAAAACCCCGTATTTAGATTTATGGTGATATATTTCACATATATTCTTCTATTTAATAGAACATGAAAATATTTTATTGATAATGTCAAAAAGAAAGTTGAGAGTTCTTTATGCAGAGATGCATGTCTGAAGCGTATCTATCCATATCTAAGAGATAATTCTCCATGCTTTCCAGGGCAGATTTAGTTAAGTCTGCATGTTTTAGGACCAAAGTAAAAGGCTAGAGATATTTAATATTTTAAGCTCTAGGCTGGGGGGTGTTGCAGAGTGGTTGTTTAGACATCTGTGTTGCTTTATGGTTAATGTTATAAATAGCTCTTCGAGTTATATCAAAATCTTATGGATTTTTAGTGGTGTTTAAACAGAACAGTTGTTTTTCTTCGTAATGAAGATTTCAACTTTTAAATTAAGTAGTTGGACATACTTGCTACCTGTGTGCCAGTTCCCACTCTGCCCTAAAGGATTCAGAGATTACAGTGGTAATACACAGTTTCATGGTAAAACCTCTTTCTCCTCGTGCAAGGGGTGTGTCCTGTCAGTCATCACCTACACAGATCCTTTCTCACACAGTTCCAACCTGCCCCAGCAATTCTGCATCCTGCACTTCAAGCAGCTCAGACTGCTGAAACTTGGGAGGTCAGTTCAGTCGCTCCTGCTGTGCTCTTTGGAGAAAACCAGTAACGTGAGACTTCCAGTCGTGCCCCGGGGCCGTGGGGAACAATGGCTCCTCTGTGCGAATGGAAAGCAAGCACCTGTTGTAAACAAATTAAACACTCCTCTCGAAAAATACAAATATTATTACCTGCCAAAATTGTGCCAATCAAAGGGAAACCAGTTGGTGGTGGAAAGCTGGATATAAGGCATGTCCTGAGTAGGTATACTGTGCATCCCTGGTGTAAGCATTCTTTGATGAAAAGGCAGCTTGTTCGGGACACCTAGATTGAATTTCTTGTAAGGCAGCTGCTTTGGAGGATATAAGATATTTCTCTCAGCCACCTGTTTCCTTTTATTGTGTTAGCATTTGAGTTTGTTGGGCCAGCCCTTGCGAAGAGATAAGGCAGAGTTTCTGTATTTTGTTTATCAGGACATACTTGTTCATGCTCTTAAATATTAGTGGAAGGAGTTCAGCAGGGCAACCCCGTGTGAGTTGGACAAAGCAGCTGCTTTTGTTCCGAATCTTAGTTCCTTGTGGTTTTGTGTCTTGGCACACAATTGTATCTCTTTTTCTTGGCCTTGACACAAGAAAAGAGTTAAAATAATTTTATCTTTTCAAACAGCTGCAGAACCAAGGACAGGAGAAAAATCTAGACCTTAGAGCAGAGAAGTCTTTATCAATGGTCTTCAGGCCAGCACTGTGTCATCATTGCCTACACCTGGTGTGGTCCTTCACACCAAAACAGACTGAGTATTTCTCTTCTCATCTGATATATATGATATATTCTTCCCTTTGAGGGTGGGGAGGCCGTGGTACAGGTTGCCCAGAGAAGCTGTGGCTGCCCCATCCCTGGAAATGTCCAAGACTTGCAGCAACTTGGGATAGTGGAAGGTGTCCCTGTCCATGGCAGGGGATGGAACTAGATGATCTCTAAGGTCCCTTCCAACCCAAACTAGTCTGGGATTCTGTTATATTTTGCTCTCAGGCTGCCTTGGTGAATCCTCATTTCAGGTGTATTATAAGAGCAAAACAAGTGCTCAGAGTGGAGGGATGAGGTGGGTCAGGGTGTTGATGGTTGTGTTAAAGGAGCTCAAAATGCTGCACAAATGCCTCTGTAACTGCACAGAGAAATTCTGGTATTTTTGGTAACTTAAGTATGCTTGATACTGTTGAGCAGTACCCTCAGATTAAAAGACAGAGAAGTAGTTAAACCATATTTACTTCTCTATAGGAGTATTAAGATACATTACTGGTGAAATGTTCTAAGGCAAGAAAATTGCTGAGAGTAAAATAATACTCAGACTCGAGTGAAAATAGTCGTGCCATGTACATCACAAATTCAGTGTACAGGAAAGAGATTAAATGTTAACTATTTAATCGTAGTTTACATCATTTTTTTCAAAATAAAAAGCAAAAACAAGACAGTTGGGACTTAAAAATATGAATGTTGCAACATAATTGCAATTATTTTTATAATGGTACCTGATCTCTGCCTATTGACACCGTTGATGTCTTCTGACTGAATTCATGTTCAATATCTTGAAAAAAATTTCCTTTTTTTCCTTTTCAAAAAAAATTTGCTTTTTTTGAAAAAAAAAGCAAAACCACAACACCCCCCAAATAAACAAACAAACCAAAGAATTGTTTATTTTCTTAAACTGTTTTTAATGCTTTAAAAATCCCAAAGCCCTTTCCTCTACTGCTTCTGATTCTTGATAAAAATCATGCAAACACAGCCAGTTTGATGCTATTTTTTTGTTTACAGTATTGCTGTGTTGTTTTGGTTAACAGAATGAAAAACAGCACAGTTAGACTACAAGTAAAAATGTTTTATTCTTAGTTTGTTTCATCAATAAAAGCTGACATTTTTGCAAGAAAGATGTTATACTATTGGAATTAACTCTTAGTCAATTGTAAATAATTGTATTATATTGGTATGTTATCATGAAGATTAGAAATCATTTCCTACAGAATCATGTTCCTGCTTTCTCAGCACTGTTTCAATTGAAAGGAATTTGAATGAAGTGCATCTCATTACTAACATAAAGTAGATGGAGCTTGAATAATTTTTATATTTATTTTCCATAGATAGCTATTACATTTCTTATCCTATCCATCCAAATTTTATAAAATAAATTGTTTTAATCCGGTTTTTGGAGAGAAGCAACGAATTTGTTTTTGCAGAAGTAATACATCTGAATATATTGTAATATGCATAAAAATCTGTTAACACAGTTATTTATACAAAAAGTGTAGCTGCCTTACCTTTGATTTAATTTACATACTTTATTTGCCTTCTGACAAGTTCTTCCCTTGCCTTTTTTTATTTATGTGCCAAAAATATGTCTTTTCAGATAAGTCAACTAAAACTTTAATGTATTGTATATTTTAAAACTACATAAAATGTTTTATGCATTCGCTAGTTTTTTCCCACAAGCATTTGTTAAAGGTGATGCTATATCAAGATTAGACATGTTTTACCACTGATAACAGCATAATGACATTGTATTTCTTAAATATTATGAGCAAATAGATGTGTTCTATTTTAAAGCCGAAGCTGACATTTAGGTTGAATTATCAAGCATTAAAAAAAAAATAAAAGAAAGAAAGAAAAAAAAAATAACCTTTATTACTCCAAGGGCAAAAGTTTGGCAGCCTTAGTTTTTTAAATATAAGAATTCAGGCCCACACCCTGAGAAAGAATTTGATGCATTTACTTTAAGTATGTGAAAGATGTGAGCGACATAATTATTTTTCCATTCAAATGTGGAAAACAATAAAAGTTTCCCATATGTAGTTCATAGGCTGTAACTCACATCACTCAGCACTAAAGCAATAAGCAATCGAGTGTTGATACAATGAGCTCCAACCCTGGAAATATCAGCTTAACCCTTGCGGTCTTTCTCTGCTCTTTGCTACTGTAAACATGGTTTGAATTTACATAAGCCACCATTCATATTCTTGTGAGTTCATAATATAAATAATGCAGAAAATCTCATTCACTTCCCTAAATTATGCTAGTCATTACAGATGATTCATGTAAGTATTAATCTCTTGGATGTGGCAGAAAACTAGGGAGGAGAAACTACCTATCATATCATTTGCAGTTAAGAACCTGCTGCGTATCTCTGAGCTTTGCTTGGAACGCTTTGCAGTAATTGGGTGTGCATCTTCTCACTCTCCTGTAATCCAAGTGGCAATATGGGTTTCTCTGTGATTTCTTCGTGCTAGAAAATACAATTTGTGGAAAGATGTTCAAGTAGCAAACGTGCCTGGGGGCTGGGTGGTGTCCTGCAGTGGAAGTTTGAGGAAAAGAGCTAAAGATCTCTTTATTTGTTGCATCAGGATGTGTGATGAGGGGCTAGATTGGGAAAGAAAGCAAATGCTTAATCATAGAATCACAGAAATCCTAGAAAGATCTGACTTGGAAGAGACCTTAGAGATCCTCTAGTTCCAGCCCCCCTGCCATGGGCAGGGACACCTTCCACTAGCCCAGGTCGCCCCAAGCCCCACCCAACCTGGCCTTGAACACTTCCAGGGAGGGGGTAGCCACGACTTCAATATTTGTCTCCTAAGACAATTTTAGTGCAAATTGATTTATGTCCCTGAAGGCCAGACCTGAAAATGCTGGCTGCCTCTTACCTTGGAAAATCTTGGCACAACAGAGACTCAAATGCTGGCAGGATTAGCTGTATAACTGTATTTTTGGTGAGCAGTGCACCAAGATGTAGGTCACTGAGAGGTTGCTTTACATTTCAGCATTCTTAGCTTTCTCCTTCATCCACTTCAGTGCACGATCTCCCTCCTCCTCTGAGCTTCTGCACCTCCTCCCTCACCCTCCAGGAAAAAATTAAAAGGCTGAGGGCAAATTATTTAATTCAAACAGTTGGATATCATATAAATATGGGCTGGAGCCATAGTTTTGGTGTTCATACCTGTGAGCTAGCTTGAGCAAGATGTTCTCCAGGACAGGACAACTGGTGACTGATAGAAGAAATCAGCTGTTGAAACTCTAAAGGGTGCAGGGTCAGAGAAGCACCAGGGACAGCAGGGAGCAAACACAAAACTGGGCATTTCCCTGCAAAGCTTAGAAAAGTAGAGAAGTACTCACACTAGGAAATATATTGCAGTCATTAGTCATATATATTAGGAGTTGGACATTTATACCTGATGTTCATTAGTAGTTGATGGATATATATATATAATACATTGCTGGGTAATTATATTTAAAATGCTTTAAAAATATTCTCCTTTTTTGAAAGACAGGAGAGCCATAAAAAACATTGCTTTTGCTAATAGCAAATGTGAACTATAGACTCTTTAAAATCAGTCTTTAAACCCACTTCTTGTGCAGTGGGTTTGTCATACTGACTATCCAGACATGGTCCAGATTCTCCATTAGCTCAGGAGTATTCCAGCTTCCAGGGAGAAGAACATGGAGGTGGGGATTATAATAAAAAGACGTGTGATTCCTACTGCTATAAAGAATCAGACATGTCAGACAGGTAGTTTTAGGGTTGTTGCCATTGCTCATAACATGCTGGTTATCACAAAAGACTTTGAGGAATGGGATGTTCATGGGATCTGTGCTTATGTACAGATAGGACAGTTTTACAGGTATGTTTAATACTGGTATTGTTCACATCTCAAATATCTTGAGTATTTGAACACTTTCAAGGCAGAATAAAAACATTGATTGTAGTTTTTATCCAAGCCAATTCATAATATTTTCCTTACATTTTCTTGTGACACTGCATTCAGACTCAGTTTTGAAAGCCTTAAAATCTTTTTTGTGTGTGTGTGTGAGAGAGCTTTTAGCTTAATTTTATGGATTATATGGTCTTCTTCACTACGAAGTTTTAAAAGATACAAAAGAAAAAACCTTGCTCAAATGTAGAAGTTATTTTTGCAGTAACGTATGTCATGATTTTTAAACATTCAGGCCTTTAAACTTTTTTTTTATAGTGTATGTTCTTGCCAATCCCAGCACAGTTCTACAAAGTAAAATATTTGGCAGTGAATTCATATTAACAGATGGAACAAGAAATTAACACGTTTTTGCTTCGCTAATTCACAGTTCTTTTAATACGCTAATTCTAAATCACCTGTTCTGACTTTGACAGGCTACAGACACCTGTTTGGGGTAATATTCCACAGCTAATTATTACATGAGAAACTCAGTTTCCAACAAAAGGGTTTCTGTGTGAAATTGTCATAGTTAACAAATTAGTAATACCGACTTTAGACAGAAATAGCTTGCAGTTTTAATTTACATGTACTTAACCTTGCCTGAAGAACTGGGAGCAGTGGGGGTGCAGGGGGGCAGCTTCTCCCACAGCACACGGCGAGCTGGTGCCTCCATCCAGAGCTGGAAAGTTCCTGATGTAAATCCCGGTCCCCAGAGCTGAGTCAGTGATACCAGATCATGAGGAGCACGGTACTGCTCACCAAAAACCAAGAGAAGAGGGCAAGAAGTTTCTTCCAAGGAGAAAGCTCGGAGTAATTTCCATCTCACCAGGGTTGGTGCAGTTTAGAGTCAGAGTAAGGAAAGAAAAGTCTTTTTTTTTTTTGGTTTAAACTGATAGCCCTGCTGCAACGTAAAGACATTACAGTGCTGTTACACTTGGAGTTTGTGCTATTTACCTCTGTAAATCAGATGCAGCAGTTTAGAACTGAGCTTCATTGTAGGATGTAATGTTTAAATATTGCCCCAAAAGCTGGCAGGGGATAATTTAATCCTATATCATTGAATGTGTGAACTTTTTTTTTTTTTATGTATCTGTGCCTGTCAAAAAAAAAAAAATACAAGTTTTGTGGTTGCCTTTTTAGAAGTTTATTACACTTCTGTCATAATGAGTCATCATGTTCATATGGAAAAGAGGGGAAGGAAGGCAAAAAGAAGTTATTCCCTCTCACTGCTCTTCTCTTCTGCTCTTTCACTCTTGACACAAGGGATGATACAACCCCATCCTCTGTCCCAGTCGTGCACCAATGTGGAGGCCAAGTAGAGCCTGCAGCAGTAAAAACTTTATGATTGTGGTGGAAAACCAAACTGGTGTGGGAATGAGGGGATAAACAATGTTGCTCAGTGCAATAGGATGGGAAAAAATGTTCAATGTGAGAGAAAAAGAGTAGAGATAGCCTGGACACAGCCACATCTTACCACAAACTACAATGTCTTACAAAGCAGTACTGGAACTACCATGAACTTTATACTTTGCCTTTTTCAACACCCTTTTAAACATCCTTTAAACACAAAATTAATGTAAAGTCCTCTCCTAGTCTTACTTTGAACCTTCCTTAATTCATCTCCAACTGCTTTATCAGGAGGTTACTGATGGTAACGATGTTTTATTGCTCAACTGTGAGATATAAATAACTCAGTGAACCTCTTTCCTTTGTTCTCTTTGCTTTTGATTACTCCTTTCCTTTCTTCTGTCTTTCCCCCACCTTTACATCTACTCCCCCTTACATTTTTATAATGTTCAACTATCTTGTCAGATAATCTATTGCAAGCTGTGATACAAATCTCACAGCCTTAAAAATATCACTGCTATGTTAAGCCTAATGAAAAGAATACAGTTCAGAGGGAAAATTCAAATTTATCATTAGTCATCCTTGCTTAGTTGTGTTTCCTTTGGATATCTGAGGCAGCAGGAGTTTCTAGGGAACCTGGAAGACTCAAATAAGCAGCTGCTCCTTGACATTCCTAAGCACCTGGATGCTTTGGAGTGACAATGCATTTTGTGCCAAGCCAAGCTGACTAGAGTTTTCTTTACTTTTCCTGTTCCCTGGGGAAAATAAGTAGAATCTACCCTATTTTTTTCATATTTAAGCCTACACCTGCCTTATAGCTTTCCCAAGGAAAATAACTATAGGTGGTGGTTGGTGGATCAGAGAATGTTAAATAATCCTGAAGAAACAATGTACAGATTTACCAGTTATTCCAGTGAAATTAGGCAAATACTTCTAATAAAGAGAATGTAAGTGGCCCACTATGTCCTTCTCTGCTGAGTCAAATTAAGTTCATTTACCCTCACTGGGTTAGTTCTTTTTCTTTGGGAAACTGATTGAAATGAAGCCACCTGGTACCTGGTGTGAGCACAGGCTCACTTGATTCTCTAATTACAGACAGCAGTTTTATATTCAAACAGTTTTACAGGTATAATGCAGTAAAAACACCATATAGTGTCTAAAAATCCCTTTGGAGATAACTATAGGAGTGTAACCCCTCTGATAAGTGTGCAAACTGTGAAGTGTCAGAGTCAGTGCTGAATACCCTTTGTATGGCTTTATAAATAAATGTTCAACTATCCGTTTGTAGTAACCTTCCACAGCTTGTCAGAGGGAGAAGGTAGAATGTCTAGCATCATTTCTGCTTTCTGCAGGACAAAAATTATTCTTAATACTGTATCCCTCTGTGAACTAAGGTACCCCACTAAATTTCAGGTGGACTGTAAGTCCTCCCTATCACCAAAACTGTGGTGAGGATCTGCAGGAGTTAGGGCTGACACTTGCACTGTGGGGATCTTTACTTTTTTTTGGGCTGTATTTGCACGAATAGCATTTCATTGCTAATGTCTGTGTCCTTAAATGACTCTTACTTAGTGTATGACAGTAGTTTTCAGTTGTAGTTTCTGCATGCTGCTTTGTAAGACTTTGTTATTGCTTTAATCAGTTTCATTACACCTCGGTGTCTAGATCCTCTCCTTGTCAAAATATCATAGTCAGGCATTAACCACGAAATGATGATATGAATCTTAAGGCAGTAAGATCTGGCATTGATGCCGAGGGATTTCTGCTCTTCCACTCGTGCACTCGCGCCTTCCTGTCTTTTTCTCTTGGTTATTTATGCCTGACCTAAGCAGAACTCCGTCTAGTTTAAAGCCCCGTAAGAGAATTTGCCTCTTTGGTTTGCAATGGATTTCTTGAGGATCACAATCAGCACATTTTGGCTTTGCTTATCTGACCCTGGAAAGCGACAGGACGTGAACCAGGGGGGGAAAAAAATTCCTGATGAGCAGCACCAGATGAGCGATGCCTTTGCCCACCGTGGCTGGGAAATCGCTACCAAGTTGGTTGTTATAGACAGTGATTGATCCCCGCTCCTTCAGCGGATACGTGATAGATAAGGGAAACAGTCAAGTCTGGAAGAAGCTATTTTGTGCTCATATTAACTGGAGGATTTTCAGCAGATGTCTTAATAGTTGGAAATCAGCAATAGTATGTGGATTTATTTGTGTGCCATCTGAACCATTTGACTTGCCAGATGCATGTTGTTTAATAGCCTTTTGTACATTCATTTTCAGAAGATAGTTCAGTAAGATTTTCTTTTATTGTGTGAAATAACCCATTTTGTGGATAGCATTTCCTATTGTTAGACTGTGTGTTGAAGAGACTAATCGGGTGCAGTCACTGCAGAGAAAAGAGAATATGCAAAACGCTCTCCCGTGCACCGAGAGGCACAATAGAAACTTGGGATGAAGTCATCCTTTATATCTTTTTTGAACATCACACATTTTTCTGCTTTTTGAATGTCTTTTGCTTGGCAGTGATCTTTTGTTTAGGTACTTAAAAGCCACTTCACTGCCTCAGTGTTTAGATTGTTCTAGTCGTTCCTATCTTGTTACTGTCAACATTATCATACGCTAATATGGTTTAAATTATCTGCAGACATTTCAGTCCTCTACCTAATGTGAAGATAGTTTCAGCTTTCTGTTGTTCTTCTATTAAAGCATATCTGAAAAGATAAACAAGATTTTAGCTCTTATCTGAGTCACGTCATACAGGCCCTGCCAATCACCCCGTGATTCGGTGAAAGTGAAATACAAGTTACACATTGATTAATCATTAATAAAAATTTGTTTCATTGGTTTTTACTTTCATTATCCCTCAGTGTATCAAAGATATACATAAATACCTCTGGTAATTTGTCCATGTGTGTGTTTAAATTATAGTATTGCTGTATTTGCTGTGGACATGGGTGGTGATTCATTCAAAATTATTCACATTTCAATGGCAGTTCCTATTGTGATGTTTTAGATTCTGGGAGCGAGTCTTTGTACAGCAGAGATAGTGAACAGGAAAGGAAAGAGACAGAAAGTTGCCAGGTCAGGCTGATAGTATGACTTCATAAAATTTAATTTGCTGATCAATTAACACCAAATACTATGACAGGAATATTTTTATGCACAAAGGCATTAATCAGACTCCATGGAAAAGAGTGGCCAAATAGCGACCAAGAAGCTCACCCAGGTTTTTTGGAAAATCTGCTATGGAGGTAGATGTAAATTACACTAAAAAAAAAAAAAAATCTTTGAGGGAGACAAGATTATCAGGCTGGAGGTGCCTCATGACTCCAGTTATGGGAGAATATTGCTGTCTACCAGTGACAAAGGTCCCACTGGAATCTCGATGCAGGAATGTGTAGGATGTACACTCAGCAACTCCAGCCACCAGATGGTAGACTCTGCTTACTGGTTAAGTCAGCTCTAGTGTCTGGTCACCAGTTGGCAGAAACAGCAGTAGACAAATTACATCACCTTAGAATCACAAAGCACAATATCACTCCTGTATTTTGATACAAGTATAACCCTTCTTTCAAATTTCTGCTAAAACACACCAAAAAAAATTACCAAATCCCTGTCAATGTTACGCAGCATCTATAAATATTCTCAGATGGAGACCAAGAAGGAAAGTATATTTTTATTAGGCTGTTTATTATGTGAGTGGAATTAGCAAGAGACAGTTGGTGTAGAAAATTAATGAACTAGAGTTTCATGGCTGGAATTTACTCCAACCTGCCTTATGTTACCAGTAAAATTTGTTTGGGGAACCTCAACATACTCTTTAGGAGACATTTGTCCATTTTGCCAAATGATCACACAACTGAGCACATTCTAATGGCATCCTCTGTTATATTTTAAAGTCTCCTTTCATTGTGTAGAAACAAAATATAGTGATAGAACACAAATGTTTGCATTTATAGAAGACATTTTTGACAAAGCCTATGAATCATTTGCATGTGTGGGAGATGCATGTATATGGTCTAGAGTCATACCAAACATTTTAAAAGAGCCAGTGAGGACTAATTGGACAAAATCTCAATGATTTTGTGCCTAGTAAGGTATGAACTGTAAAAGACAGCTGAAAACATTGGGCTTTGCAAAGAGAATGAAAACCATCTGTCAGAAATACTTTCCACAGATTATATTCAGTCCAGTTATTAATTAAGTGATTTTGCATTACTACTTTCAAGAGGAGAGCCTTCCTTAATGGGAGCAAACCCGAGGTACACATTTGACCTTCCACATCAAAGATGGTTGCAAACCATCTCCTAACAGTGAACGTAAAAGATAGAAGGGTCATCCTCAATAAATGGATATACTTTCTCTCAAAGGCAAAGTTGCAATATTGCAGCTGTGATGGATTTCAGTTTATAAGCTCGGAGGAAGAAAACGTTCAGGTTTGACAGTCAGGTGTGTACTGTCCCCTCCAGTGCCATGAGAACTGGCATGGGAAGCTGCTGGTGTCCTTCAGAGCTACCTGGGAGAAGTGTGGCTGCGAACCACGGCCGCCTGCTTGACTTTGGCAGTGGGTTTTCAGCTGAGTGTCTGACACACCAGTTGCCAAGAGACTGATCCAAGTCTCGTTTAAATGAATGGGACTTTTTTTGTTGTGTTTGGTAAGCTCCAGTTCTGGCTTCGTTTTTTTTTCAGTGCCACCAGCCTGAGTGCTGTCCTCCCTTGCAAAGCACCGCAGTGAGACTGTCCCCTGGGCTCCTGGTGGACCTTTGTAGGTGGAAGGGGGAGACTGAACAAAGGGTAGAAAATGAGGGAGAATTTCTTGCTCTTTATTCTTTTTCATAGTAATGAATGGACCAAGCCTATTTTTCCACTCTTTTTCACATGGAGCTGTAAATGAGGGTTTGTCACAGCACTGATACCCATCCACTCGTTGACATTACTTTGGGCACCAATCAGCAATATACTCCTCTCTGTCCTCAGTCTCCCTTGCTCTGGGACAGATGATGCGGTGAACAGCAATTTCCATGGTGAACTTACATAATAAAGGCTTTACGATTTCCTGTGAGATAGAACTTTAATACTGCTTAATTTCTATAATGGACTGAGAATCTTGGCAGTTAACAGGTTCGGTGGAAGGCAAGCATCCTTACATATCTTGGCTGGTACTACTTAGTTCTCATCTTTCAGCATCCCATCATACCTCATACAGTCCTATTCTGCTTTGACTTCCAGTTCACTGAACAAATGAGTTCTGTCCTGGGGCCAAAACCTCGAAGTACAAGGTGCAGATCTCTGGAGTAGGCACCTAACTCGGAGGAATAAAGTACCAAGAGTCACCGATCTTCTTTGGCATGAAAAATTCAACTGGATGCCTCAGAAGAAAATGGCTGTTATGACCTCTGGTACTTTCTTCTGAAGTCAGACTACTTCATAAAAGTCCATGGTGTAATAAGTTGATTTTTCTGCTTCTTATTCTGACTGTTCCAGGAAGTATTATCTAGAGCTGTACAAAGTCAAATGACTGATTTGTTCAAAGCTAATTGAAAATTCTCAGACCTTTTAAAAAATCTGTTCTGGATTTAGTTTAGCTTTTTGTTGAATCAGGATTTTTCAGGTTTAAACCTATGAATCAGAATGTCTAAAGAATGTGAATTACAATCAGTACAGAGTGTGCAGGGGGAATGTCTTTTCACAACAGTTGTCTGAACCATGCAGCTGAGCTGCTGTGTGTGGAAAGCAAACTCAGAATGTTATGTGGTCACTGCAGATCAATTTCTCTAATCAGGAAACTACATAATAATGGGGAGAAATTAAACCAGTTTTAAGTGCTCCAGCTTTTCTGGAGAAAGCAGCAATTCATAGAATCAGTGAGGTTTGAAAGGACCTCTTAGATCATGGAGAATAACTGTTAACCTAAGTCTACTAAGTCCACCACTAAACCAAATCCCTGATTTTAAATATATGGGGGCAAATTCTCTTACACAGAGCAAATTCAGATATTTAGTTGCTTTTTTTTTTTTTTTTTTTTTGGTAGAATACCTGTATATATTACTGTACCCTGGAATACTTACTGTTAAAATCTTTACTGTGATCCACCTATAGCAAATGATTAAGTAAATATGATGCTATCTGAAACATTTACAGTTTTAAAAATCACAGCACTACCAAGAAAATGAGGGTGATTGAGAGGATGTCAAACTGAGAGAACAAACAAACACAAATAATCATTGACTCACCTGGATTATTTTTCCCTATTTTCTTTAGTAATTCTGACTACATATACCTAAGATACATTTACAGATGAGCATGCCTGGTTCAATCCTCCTTTTAGAGTGTGTGCCAATACATTATATAAATAAGAGCTTTTGAAGGCATTTAGTGTTCCACGAAAGTAGCAGGGCATTAGCTTCTCCTTCATTCATTTGAAAACAATTAGGAGAAAATGCCACTTATCTTAAATAGTATTTGTCAGATTTTCTTCATCAAACTTGGTAAATACATATCTTTTGACATTTTGATGTATAATCATCAGTCTAGGATAAACCTAAGTGACTGGGCTTTGGCCCATGAATAGCTTTCGTTGCTGTGTGACACTAAAATGTGTTGTGGTGATTTTTATTTTTTTAAAGATATAATGAATATTCAAAATTAGAGTTATTCTCTATTGTGCCAACAGTAGGTCAAGTGTCATAACACAAAGAAAATACCCACTCTGCAATTGAGAGGTTTTGTAAATGTTTCTGAATTGAAATTTTTTTGCATAGTATATGCTTTGAGGCTTCTGTCAATGAGAAATAAAAATTGTCAGTTTTCATTTGAATGGACAACTAGTTAAAAGTGAGATATTCTAATTGTCTTTACAGATTCTTTGCATTCATAGACATTCACACTTTTTTCTCTGAAAAACTTCCTTTGAACACATAAGTGATGATGCTACACAGGTCATCATTAGGATTGTTGTTTGTAAGTTTTTGACATTCAAAATTAAGGATGACTTCCAACACGTCTTTTGCAGCTTCCTCTTTATAAGAGACCCAGAAGCTGCTTTTGTCTCATTACCCTGCATTGATTTCAGCATTTGACAAGTGTTTAAGTCATAGATTCCTGATTCAACCATTTGTCTGTGATATTTTTGGACTAACCTATGGAAGTGTCCATCTGGGTTGGCCGTGATTTAACAATTCAGCAACTTTTGTTCTTCCAACCAATACCTCAGTATCCTAGGCCATAGTGAAAACTATATAAATTGAAACTACGTGGAGAGGTGGATATAAATGATTTGATTCAGTCTCTTTTTCTGTAGCGGAAATAAAAATTACTTGAGCTGTGGATTCCCCATGCCTGGTAGTGCTCAAGGCCAGGTTGGATGGGGCTTTCAGCACCTTGGTCTAGTGGAAGGTGTTCCTCCCGATGGCAGGGGGGGTTGGAACAAGATGATGTTTCAAGTCCCTTCTAACCCAAACTATTCTGTGATATCATGTGATTCTAGGAACAGAGGAAATGGCAGGATTGAGCTTACAGCTGAGCAGAGAGTTGTGTTGGTTATTTTAATATCTGATTTTCATGTTCACCTTGTCCGTTTTGGCTTCATTTTTCCCTTTACTGCATCCTGGAGGGGCTGGGAGGGAAGTTTCCATTTGCAGCTGGGTTTGAAAAGTCTCTCAGGGCAGAGGGAGGAGCATCACAGTGGTGTTTTCTGAGGGTGTGAAATGGTGCCCTGCAGGTCAGTGTGGGTCACATTTGCCCTAAGCAGGTCTGGTGGCTCTGAAGAACAGCAGATTTACCCCATGTGGGCAGAAGGATTATAGTACACATGTATGATAGACCTTGTGTCCTGGGAAAAGGATTTGTTGCCTGCCCAGAATAACCAGACCACACAGCCAGCTTAGACTCAAAGCTTTCTCATGACTCCAAGGTCCTCAAACTGCCAGCAGGAGAAGGGCTTCTAGGAGTGACCAACCAACCAGAAATTCTTGCTGGTGGCAGGTGAACTGTGGCTTAAATGTCAAAATAGAGCATCCATTGATTTCCACTCGCTCCCCAAGCTCTCTCCAACCAGCTGAACCCTGTTCTTGAGAATCTTTTGTTCTTCAGGTGTGACATCATGACCCTCTTCCCAAGGCAACCTTCCTTCCAGTAGCTCCCACCCGGTCCTTGTAGGGAACACAGTTATAAAAGGCAGGTCATAAGCAAAGATTTTCTTTTGATAAGGATGATCACCCAGAATAACAGAATATTCAGGATTTAGAGTCTTGTTTATCTGGTGTTACTCACATCATGGATATTTCATTGCATATTTGCCTAAAATTGGTCATTGCAAGAGAGGCTACGAGTGTTTTCGATTATTTTAGATAAGTTTTGTGAAAATCAGGCATTTTTTTGTAGTCCCCACGTAAGCATACAGAGCTCCTCTGAGAAAAGGCAAGCATAGATGGGCATAGTAGGGAAGAGAAGCAAAGTTTCAAAGACCTGATCCTACTTTCCTGGCTCATTTGAAACAAGCAGTGAACTCAACAGCATCTTTGTTTCAATAAAGGCTATAATAATAATGAGAGGTCCAGATTTCCTAAAAAATAAGAAGGTTAATGTAGTATCTGGAGTCTGACCTGAGGTCTAAATTGTGATTCTAATGTTAATCATTATGAGACATAGCTTCACACCTCATAAATCCAGCCAGCCTGTTTCAACTATCCAGTGCAATATTTAAATAAAGAGCAGTTTCACAAAGACATGCATCACTATAGATTCCCTTTTTACACTTTTTCAAATTATGTTGCTGCTTTATACAAACCACCTTTCATAAGCTGTCTGCCAGAAAGCTCTAAAAATAATAGCACAGACGCTTGCAACAACAAATTGGCTACCTCACTTTCAGTGAATCGAATGTTCAAATGAAAAGGTTTCTGCTTCCAAGTGTTTGAGGCATACCTTGAATATGTTACCAGGCTCAGATGTACTGGTTATAAAAATAAAATGAGAGATAAAGGAGTTGTTTACATTCATTGTGATTTCCATTTTTTAAAATATAAGGTTTATTGAAATAATGGGTGAAAAGAGACAGTTTTTTACTAACAGAAATGTTCACAGATGTGATTTAAACATAGTCTGTGGTTATTTTTGACTTGAAATTGTACCTTCTCCATCATCTGTATAGATGTGTGTCCATGTGTGCATGTACTTGTGTTGGCCATCTCATATTTGAAAGTTTTGGGTTCATCCCATGTCCAGAAAAGAGCATGAACCTGTGTGGAAAAGGCAAAGCTCATCTGTGCAGGCCTGAGCAAGGACAGAGTCCTTGCTTGGCTGCTTCCTATCAGCTGGAACAGAATCAGCCTCAAATAGGACCAGAGCAAGCTGAGGTTTCCATGGTTTGCAGATGTTCTCAGCTGCTTTGTTGCCTTTGTGGCTGAGAAGGAATGATTCCTTCTTTGTTCTGAAAAGCAAAAGCTCAAATACATTTGTAGAAGTTCAGGTGTTTAAGGAAATTATGCCATCTCCACTTATGTGGCCCTAGACATACAATTGTGTGAATGAGTAGTGCCATGTAAATGGGTGTAAATATTTGTGAATGTCCTCATGGATGTAAAGGTATAGAAATCATAGAAAAATCATAGAATCACTAAGGTTGCAAAGGACTTCCAACCTTAAATCCGACGCTGCCAAACCCACCACTAAACTATGTCCCCAGGCCCCACACTGATGTGTTTTTTTGAACACTTCCAGGGATGGTGATTCCACCAGTTCCCAGGGAAGCCTTTTCCAAAGCCTGACCATGATTTCAGTGAAGAAATTTTTCCTAATATCCAGTCTAAATCTCCCATGGTGCAACTTGAGGCTGTTTTCTTTCACTCTGCCATTTGATATTTGGGAAGAGAGACTGACCCCCACCGGGCTGCACCGTCCTTTCAGGTAGTTGTAGAGAATGAGAAGGTCCCCCCTCAACCTCCTTTTCTCCAGGCTGAACAACCCCATGTCCCTCAGCCTGTAAAGAGTAAAAAAAAAAAAAACCCAACCGTGAACACCTCGTCTCAAGACTGAATTTGGTTTTTGTCCAAACCTATGAAAACACCTAAGCACACAGAGCTTTTTATACTGGTGGCTACTATATCCAGTTATCACATGCCTTCAAGTGGGACGTGATGACATACTTATGTATTCATGAGATCACTTCTCCTAAGCTGTTCACGTATGGTGTTTGCAAGCCACGCGTCCTGCTTTCCTTTGGGAACTGGGGGAAAAAAAAAAAAAAAAGAAGAAAAAAAAAAAAAGAACAGCTGAAAACTGAGCAAAACTATACAGTCTCTTTTTTTAAACCTCCGTTTCTAAAACAGAGTTTTTATAGTTTTTTTTTCCCCCAAACTTCCTGGGACAAGTTCTTCCCGCTCTTCATACCGTTAAGTGACAAAATGCAAATGCCAAACATTATTAGTTCTGTAGCATAAGTACTAATTTTTGGGTTTTCTAAGCAGTTTGTATAGGAAATTCTGGAAAGTTTCCAGTCATCTTCACTATCATTTAGTCCTTAAAACCCAGAACAGACATTTAAACTGAAAAACATTATATCTTGTGTGCAGATGCACATGCAGCACCATCAGAAGATGAATAGTTGCAGTCCTGAACTGGCGTCGCTATCAAATAGACTCTGTATAATTACATAAGAAAGCATTTTAACAAAAAATTGCATCTTGGGCACTCCTTTGTGAGCACAGGAGTGAGCTGCAGAAGGAGAAAAGTCCACAAGTGATTAGCAGTTGATTTCCATGAGAAATTTCCAACACCTCTAATTTGATTTTTTTCTTTCTTTTCTTTAATGAATACTTCCCTCAGTGATGTTGTTTGTTGTTTAAGATACCTCCCAGCATCATTTTTAATGTCATTACAATATGCAGGCTCTGCAGTTTGGCGAACTTAAATACCAGACAGCTCATAAAAAACTGTGGCTCTTATGGCACTACAGATAGCAGCTTCTGTATTAGATTTGTACTACTTTAATGCTGCCTTTTCTATATCTCAAGGCTGTTTCATGCAAATATATAAGCTTAGGTATTCTCGCAAACAAGCAGCCATAACATTTCAGTAACTTTGTTTTAAAAGAAAGACTTTTGAACATGCAGGAAATATTAGTACATCAAACAAAGTGAAAGACAAGGTAGTTTAACTTGTTGGTTTGTTTGCTGAAACTCTAAAGTAAATATACTGTAGCTAAAAGTGTTCCATTTTTATCTGCCTGCTGCAGTAATGGCTGTGTTACTTCAGGGCTTACACTTCAATAATTGATCAGGGTTTGTATAGCACCGGCTAAGAGCAAAAATAAGAGTGTTGCTTTGAACAAACTGCTGCAATGTTATAGCATTAGGCACAGAAACAAGATTCTGGAAATATAGATATATAAAAAACAGGAAAAAGATGGATAAGTTGGAGTGGTAAATACTGCTTCAGGCTAGAAAGTAATGAGAATTTTTCCATAGAGAGTTTTGACCTGCTATTCAAAAATTGTTTCTTGTCTTAATAAATCCTAAAAGTGTAATTTACTTGCAAAAGGGAAAGAACAAAGGCACCAAAATTCTTTTGATAACAACACTTGTTAAGGTTGATAAGTTGGGTTTCAAATGTGTGAAGAAAAATGTGTGACAGTTTGTTTTAAGGTGACAACCTAAGTGTTCAGATACTTCCATCTTGTGCTGTTTATAAAGCAGTACTCTAGTAAATGCTTTACACATGTATATTAGAAGTGGAAACAATAGATAACATATCTTCCCATAAAATTTTACAAAAGCTCTGGTATCTCTTTACAAATTTACCAAATCATGGGTATATTTTATCTATTAAAATGAGATTATTTCAGAACATGACCACTGTAAATCAAAATTACATGTGTTATTTCTTTCTTTTTGGCAATAAATTATTTTGAGCTTTCATTTTGGAAGTATTTTTTGTTGGTTTCAGGGTTTTTTATTGTCTTCCATAGACCCAACTTTACTACTAAATAAAAAACACATAACATATTTACTCTGCTACTAAAAATTAATGTTGAATTGATAAAGTGTGAAAAATTCTCAGTAAAAAATTAAAATGCCATCTTTAATCTGTTCTTCAAAGAGCAGGTTCCTCCCAGGTGGATAATTATGAATAGCATAGGTACCACAATGTCTTTTAACTTTATGGACTTGTCAAATATGTTAAATTATGGCTAAATGATAGGAAATTTAATTTATATACAATTCAGTATGGTTATCTTAAACTGAGTGTACAGAAAGGAAACCAGGGATGAAACTGTATTTGAGGGCACTTCAGATTTAACTACCTGATACAGCTGTTGAAAGTCTGAAGGTTATTTTCAAATTTACTCATGAATAAATATTACTATGTTTGATTACTGCAACAACCTAAAGATTTCTCCAAGAATAGGAAAGAGAACTTGATAGTTACAGCCTTCTCCTCCTCCCCTCATTGTATAAAGCAGTAAATGAAGAAGTATTAACTGGTTTTCAAATAGTGTAGACAGGGTTGCATGACATATGGCAGTTTGTTGTTATTGAGTACTTCACGATATTACACGGGTGTTGGTCTCAAATACATGACATTTATATATATATATATGTATAAGACAGAGAGTCTACTTCATGAATGCCTCACTATCTGCCCATGGCAAGTCCCAGGTACCACATCTCACTGTAATTATTGTCTGGCAGCGGTGCTTTTTGCTGGAGTCACTTGGGCGCTAAAAACAAAGCACGAAACCAAACAAAACCTTCTCTGGTGTTGTTTTGAAGTGACGCCACTTCAGTGGCATTTAGCAAAAAACCTGCTCAGATGGCAGAGAAGTTGCTCCAGCGGAATTTGATAAAAAGCCAATTGCATGGTATTAAGCCACATTCCTATTGAGAATTTGTATTGACAATGTATTGCTTCCTTTAAGAAATATTACTTGAAAAAGTAATGAGGAAAATATGTGAATGTTGAAATTCTAATTAACATCACCTTCCGCCATTTTAATCTGTGTTCATTCTGTTTTCTCCATGTCCATCTAATGGAGTATAAAGTCTAGAAAATTTTATGATTTAAAAGCTAAAAATCCTGCAAATGGATTGCTGCTCAGGAGAACCATAGTGTGTCTTGTCAGATCTGTTACTGTGATACCCCTAAGTGTGATGACACCCCCATATTTTGTATAAATAATTAACAGCTCCAATGGAAATCCAAATTTGGCTTATCTACGGTTTTAAAACCACTTGAAGTTCAAGATATTCAAGGTTAAGATCTTGTTTTGTCCAATTTCTATTCCTATTTCAAGTTGTAGCTAACAATATCAGGGCTAAAATTAAGATGAATAGAGGAAAAAATATGACTTGCTTTCCAGAAGGCAAGGCAAGGCTCAGTATTCAGAGAATAAAAAGGAAATTATACTTGCAGCAGATTGGGAAATGCGGTTTTGGTAGGTGGGTGGTCTTTGAAAGATAACTGTGGTTCTTCTCCTGTCCTTGGAGCTCAGCTGAGCCACCACTGGCTTGTCCAGAAGCTGTGGCAGAAATCATCCTTGATCTGCTAAGAATGGTGTATCCGAGCTCGGAGATCTGCAGGTCTAAGGTTCTCCATCTCCTTTTGAAATGGTTCTGAAAGGTGTGAAACTGGAAAAGGATAATAATGTCTGATTTAAATAATGGTTAATAGGTGTCTAAATTGCTTATTATTGAGCACTAGAAGGGGTAAACCATGTTTTAAGATTCCATTCTCAACTTCTTTGTAGATTTGGAGAGGCACTGCTTTATGGGTTAATGTTGATTTCATGTTTTCTAAACTCTTACTGCGACCACAGGTGTTTATCTTGAAAAATAAAGGTGGTTTATTCTCTTCCATGCAAAAGAAAATCCGAAAATATATTCTTAGGTTGCAGGTCTTCTGAATTTGAGCTATGGGTGCTATCTAGAGTGAAGATGCACTGTTTACAGTCATTATTATCAGACCCTCTCTAAGGCTGTACTGTTGTATTATGCTGTGATGGGTTTTAGAGTGACTTTTGTTTGCTTTAAAACAATATAACATATAAGAAATACATACAAATCAGATATTGTACTTGAGTGTTTTGGCACTCCACTTTGCACTATGTTTTGCCTCTAAGGCCAGACTTCTCCTGGAAGACTTTTGGTTTTGTGTAGAAAGAGGTCAAACAAAGGAATGTAGCAATTGGGCTACATTTTTTCCAAAGACAAAAATTCTTTAAGAACTCTGAAAATGCCCGTTTCAAACATTCTTTGCTATGACCCATCAGTATTGTAAAGCCCAAGGAGCAGGTGGAAAACGTTGTAAATGATAAGTCATGTTTTTATGTGGACTGCTTTAGAATGGTGAACAATAATCTGTCAATGGAAAAAGAATCTGATCCATTGATGGTCCTCTCCAACCATTAAAGTAGCTATTAAAGCCAAATGTTTTTGCATAGGGTAAAGCCTTTTGTCATAGCAACACATTCATATAAGTAATAGTTTCTTGCAGAACATGAGAAATAAACCTAAATAAAATTAGTATTATTTCTATGTGCTTTTTACCCAATGGCAACAGTCAAAATATGCCAGGTACTCCCAAGGCACACATCTAGAGCCCAGGGACGTTCTTTATCCTAAGCAATTGAAGAAAGCTATGTATGTGAAGGAAGACAAAGGAGAAACTTGTACAATTAAAGACATCAGTTTTCTTAGCTGTGTACTGGTTTGGGTTTTTTTAAATCCTTTATTCAGGATAAATGTAAATTTTAGGGAAAGGTCATGAGGTTCCTTATTAACAGAAGGAAAAGAGGAGGGACACAGAAGATAAAAGAGAAGAGAAAGGATTAAGTAAAGGATGTCTAAAAAGGAAGGAAGGGGAGCAAGAAGAGTGCTTTCACACAGCCTCTCAGCCCATGCCATATGGTGGAAAATAAGCCACAAACCCAGTATTTGTGGTTTGAATAAAACATTCAGGAAACACCAGAACTACATGAATTTAAATGAACACTGCACTCAGGTGTGTATCAAGACAGAGACTTGACTTCAGTGAGGTGATCACACTTTGCTTGTATCAGACAAGTCCTAGATCCTTCATTAAACAGAAAATAATCTTTGGGGTAAATCAGGGATATGACTGTGTCTTCCGTATTCTGAAAGTGTACAAGGAATTAGTAAGGGGACTACATGAAAGAAAAAGCAAGTTGAGATATGGAAAGCAGAGCTTTTCTCACAGAGCTCTAATCAGTCAACTCTTTCCATCCCCAATTCTTGCTTTTGTCTTCATGGTTTATGACTCTTAACATGCTCTTCACTTGTTGGGGGTCTGACTTGAGACCCTAGGAAGACACAGCACAAATTAGATACTTTGATCTTAATCTCTTTTCTTCTAAAACTTCCCATTGTGGAGTTTTCAACTGAAGGAATGACACCCTCTTGTTTCCAATGGGTCTTGTAAAATGAATTAAGAATGTAAACAGCCAGGTTCTGTGAATGCTGCAGGAGAAAATGCTTGATAACCTTTATAATTCCAAATAGTACCTAAATACTGTTATATAATTATGGAGAGAGTAGTAAAATGAAACCCTGGATAGTTTTGCATCAGACCAATCATTTGTGCCCTGAATGAGGCAGGAGCCTGTGGAAAACATCTGTATGTGTTCATGTGATGAAAGACCACTGCAATATAGATAAATACATATATATGTGTGTGTGTGTATGAATATATATATAGGTATGTGGGGAATGGATATTGATCACAGCAATTATACTTTAAAATTATTTGTTTTCCAAACTTCATAATCTGTAATACTTTGGATATAACATGTATGATAGTATAGTTTCTATAATATGGATATTACTTGCACATCTGTACCTGAGAAATCTGTGCTGAGGATTCCTCCCATTTTTATAAAATTCAGTTTAGCCATTGCCTATTTTAAAAGGGCTGTTTTGAGGATGCTTCTAGAGGAGGAAAGTGTCAGGGATCTCTACAGTTGCATCCATTTACTTGTTTAACAGACACATTAAAAACTAATGCAAAACTATTTTCACCCAGCCATCAAAAGCTCTGAAGCAATTCACTGTTTACATTACTGGTTCATACCTTCATTTTGCACAAGAGCAACTACATCACTTCATCTGCTGTTGTGCAAACCCTGCAGCAGCCTCAAATTCAAAAAGGCCTGGCAATGAAAATAATATGAGAGATCCCTAGTTGGCATAAGAGGGGCAGTAACATGAAATCCTAACGTCGCTAAACCCCAAAATCATGGGGTTTAGCACCAAAAATAACCTGTTCTGCATCAAGTACTGGTTTTCTTTACCACTTCTTTTTTTTTTTTTTTTTTTATTTTCTCCCAGTTCTCAGCACCCCACCCTCCCTCCCCACCCACCCACCACCCCCTCCCTGACTGGCCTCCTCTCTTTATTTTTATAAATAATTGAGGATGCAATTATTTATGGCTGCACATAAGGATTCTAGATGTCTAACTATCTATCTGTGCCTGCAGATCAGATAGTTTGTTATCTATATCACTATTTGCACCTGCAAGTCATTGTGCTTGGAAATTATCTCCTCATCTAATTGTGTGCACAAACAGAGGTTGAATTAAAGCTGTTTTAGAAAGAAAGCCCCTTTTCTGTAAAGTGAGTGCACAGATAGAGTATATCCATGGTTTGTAGGTTTTCTGTCTAGATTCCTAAAAATACCTCCTGCCATTTAAAATACTTTCTTTAGAGCCCCTTCTCTATTCTTTCAGGTCCACATGTGGGAGCTGGTAAAAAGTGGTTGGGTGTAAGCACTGAACAGCCCCTGGTACTGGATTTTGGGTGGTTCATGTGATGTGTAATTTGAGTTTTTTGCTGCCATTGTGCTGCTTTTGAGGAAAACAACACAAAGGCTGACCCAGACCCTCTGAGAAGTGAACACATTCATGATGTGCAGCACTTCTTTGAGCAGAAAGCCAGCACTGACTCTGGTCGCGGCGTTTCCTTCTTGCTCAAACCCCAGCCCTCTATCTTGGGCATTTTCCTTCTGAATCATAATTGTGCAATCTGTTTCTCGTTTTAGCATAAAAATCTTCTCAAAATGGAGCAGGCTAACTTTAAACAAGCTGCATTTTTCATGAATCAGGTTCTAAAGTTCACTCTGCCATAGAGGAGGCGCGTCCTTGTAAAATTCTGTGGTTGTTTTTTTTTTTTTTAAAAAAAAAGGTTGTCTAAAGATGGATGGTATGATATGTCAGGCTTACAATTACATTTTTCTGTAAACATAAAAGGGTTACAAAAACAGGTCTCAACTGTTCAAAATACTTTTGAATAGCCAAGAAGAAATTATGTTTACCATTTTACAAACGCTACGGATACTTTATTGTCTGAGTGGCTTCCATGCACTCCAATAAATTTAAATTGGATATTTGCTGTCCAAATTGACAGTGGGTGATTAAGCCAAAAATAAGAGCATTCGCCTTTAAATTTTAGCTGTGGCATCGTGTTATATTCCCAACGTTATGTTACGTTGCATCAAGGCAGTCACTACAGACCAAAATTTTGATGGATATAAAGCAGATCAAAAGGGTATAGTGATTTTGAAGTCAGTGACAATAGATGCTTCAATATTTGTACATTTCTGCTAAAGAGACTTGCATTATTTTGTCAGTTTGTTTCATTTTCGGGGTATTCAGAAATGATATTCTTTGATATAAGGCTTAAATTGTACAATTTAAGAAAACTGACTGAAAAAGATAAATTAAATGGGTAGAAATATTTTCAAATCAAAGAACAACTGACATATATAAAAATGATGTATGTTTCTTACATAGTCCACAGGGAGAATTCTGCAGGCTTGCTATGATCTCTACAATTTGCCTCTGGGCAAACGAGGCTTTGGGATATTCTATTATTCCTTTGGTCTGTTTATCATGGAAACTGATGTACAAATCGAAGGTTCTTTTGGACCTTTCCTTTTGGTTCCCTGGATGTGCTGAGAATGAACTTATCACCTGTCCTCACCTTCAGCGAAGTGCTTTGGGGAAGGTTCAGTGACCAATAATCAATTATTATTGAGAAGCAATCAATTGCTAATCTCCATAATTATGCACATCTAAACACTATGAACAAGAAAGAGAAACAAAGCTGCACTCCAAGCATTGCCTTGTTAGCAGTATTTTGTTAACACAGGCTCTAAAAAAAGCTGCCGCAGCTGGTAGCACAAATGTGTTTCCAGTATTCAGGCCATCAACGTGATTCGTCGCTAAATGTATAGAATCAGCTTCTTGCTAAAAACTACAATTACAGGTGATATACAGATTGAAATCACAGGGCTGGTTTGTCGAAGAAAATTGTCCTAATGATGGGTTTTCGGATCGGGAATGCAGCTCTTTTCTTCCTCTGTGATGGGTACTGAAGGCAGCTGCACCTGCCTCTGTGCTGTATTCTGCCGCACTTAATGATATCTGATGATATCATTAGGCAAAGTGTTCATAAACAGATGTTGAGCCTGTGCCTAAATGCTGTCAGATGAGCGGTTGCTGGCCTGAAACAGTATTATTTATATAGAACATTTACGTTTGTTATGTTAATAACCCCACTATTAGCTCTCTGGATGTTGCGATAGGAATGTAAATGTAGTTAATATGAATAACAACCTCTTTACTCTTTGTGCTGCAGTTGAGTATAACTTTTAGGCTTTTAGAGAGAAACAAAGATTCCCCCCACCAAGTCCTTTTGACTTCATGATTTTTTTTGGCACCGTTCGAAATTTTGATCAGCGGATAAATGGTAAGAATCTGTAGGACAGATGTTAAAGACTGGAATTTGTTTCTCTTAACACTTCATGTTTTCAAGAAATTCGAGTATTTATGTGTTTTCTGGTAATTCCCGGACCCAGTTCATTACCCTAATATGTCAGAGTTTTGATTGTAGACACTAAATTGACAAACACCCATTAAAAATAAAAATAAAAAGTACTATAGCAACTAGAATTATCATCTGTATTTCTAAAGATTATCTTCCTCGGTTGTTTAATTTATTTCACAACAATAACTAAATATCGGGGAGACCACTTCGTTCAATATTCATCTTCTTTTCTTTTTTTGTTTAATCTTTCAATCTGCTGTTATACTAGCAGTGCTTGAAATACTGCTTTACAATTGCTGAGGGTTTATTTAGCCAAAGTTGCATTTTATACCTCATAGTTAATTCATGTAGAGTAAGTTATGTAAATTTTGACAGTCATCAAAATGTGCAGTGTTTCTCTAAAATACAGCTTACTCGCGATAGCTCTGTTATAAAAATATCATCGGTGCCTTTATAATTTTATTTCATATTTTAACTCTTTCCAAAGAGGAGTTGGGAGTAGAGGTGCATGTTGCAAGGAGGGGTTTCTTGTTTGTTTCTACAGCAGATGATGACGGTATTTCTGTTTTTACATGTACATGAAGTGTTATTAACTGCTGTGCTGCTCTAACCGTGCTTTGGAACTACAGCAAATTGTTTTCTTCACTGTGTGTATTAATGCTTTTATAGTCCTCCGTGTGCAGGAAAATGTTAAAGATATCACTGTCAGAGCATGCCTGTAGCATAAGGAAAGATATTACTCTTTTTTTTTTTTTCCTTCCCTTCCTCACGTGAAATCCTGTGTGGTTCTGTTCACTTACCCCTATAATTTGTAGGGCTCCCCTGTGTTTGTGTGTCTCCTCAGATGAGTAGCCAGCTCCATATTACACTGAAACCTGCATTTAGGGGGCAAATAAACATTTGGTGTCTCTTATGAGGAGGAATGAAATAGGAAGTCCCAGTGTTTGACTATCCAAGAGGACAATGAAAGGGACAACCACACCCTTGGAAGGGAGTTTAAAGGTGCCCGATTAAGGGAATTCACTGCTTGGGAAGGGAAAGTGGAAGGAATACAGGAGAAAAAGTAAGGTTTTAGGAACTGTTCTTGAAGAAGAAACCCGTAGCATGCCAGGTGGGTACCCAAATGCCTCCAGTGGCATTAAACCCTCCAAGCTTCCCTCTCAGAAAGAAAATGCTGGTAACTGGCTAGAAATATCAGACACTTGTTTGTTGTGCATGCAGGGGCTCAGCTGCTCTTGGAGGAGTCGAGGTACCACCCTAAGGAGCACTGGAGAGGTTGTAGGATGGGAAGATCAGTCCTGTTCTGTTGGGTTTTTTTAGGTGAAAGCTCCTTTGGCCCAATGCATAAAGCTTTGGCAATCTCTACATTCACTGAGTTTATTTTATTAGGCTGGTAATGAGGGGTATGGAGCGTGTCTTAAGACATGTTTATGCTTTTGGGACCTGAAGGGTGTGTGTGTGTCTAAAAGGAAAGAATATTTCTATAGCTCCATCTGGTCCCATCTACTGTTGTTCTTGTACATATTCTATTGTAATCAGTGGGAATCAAGTGAATATTAAGGCTAAAGAATCACATCATGAAAGAAAGATAAATTTTGTATAATAGACCCATTACAATTTGTGAGTAATCAGCCTTTCAAGAACAGACTTTAGAAAGCACAGTGCAGATTCATTGCTATTTCCCCTTAAATATTTATTATATGTTGTATTATTAGGTTATGTGATATTACAAAAGAATAAAGAAAAATGGCAAAACAGGATATTAAAATTCTTATTTTTTTATCTCCTTTCTTTTACTGAATGTTATTTTTAGATAGGTCTGAAAGAGACAGCAAATGTAGACATTATTGGGCTTTAAAGAATTTAAAAATCTGGAATTGGATCTGAACTTTGTCGTGTCTGCCCGATTTCAAATGAAAAACGGGAATCAGCAAACCATTTTAAGTAGCGTTGCTTTAATTGTGTTAAAATTCATGGGGATTTGCTTGCTTTGAAGGGGTACATTTTTGTACAGACCTCCAGTGTCTGATGGCCTGAAGGAAAGCTGTCTAAGTGAAGAAAGAGAAGTGTAATGCTGGCGTGCATTAGTGGTGATGTTAACATATCACACTATCAGTTCATGTTGTGATGAGAACTGTTACAAGTGCTTGGCAGAAATCACAGGTTACATCACAAAACATGCAAGACCAGAGGGGTCATCGTTTCAGTTATCAATAATATATCCTCTGAATTTTACTCTTGCAGCACTCAGACGGCCCCCACCCCCAGGTACACGCGTAGTTCTGGCTTTATTTTTTGTTTGATTCTTTCTTCGTAGTATCCTGGTTAAAGCATGGCTCTATTTATAATATCTGTGGGCAGGATGAGATTTCTTTGTTTCATATATCATTGCTGGTTCCCACAAAACGTGGCATAACTTGCTCTATTTCTCAACAAATATTGGTTCTCTTTTTGTCTGCTGCGGTGCTGGCATTCAGTAATTTCAGGTGTCTAAAATAAAGCCCATAGATTAAAAAAATTCAGTATCTTGTGCATAGTTCTTTGATTTCACACTGATCAAAAAGCCTGAGCAGGTTTACTTGAGCCAATCCATCAAGGAAATTCACCGGTATAGTGAGTGAAAGACAGCCTGGCTCATCAGATTATTAATGAGATAAGTCTTATTTCATTAAAAACAACGTGGTCTTTGTCAGTCAATGATTTTGCTGCATATTAGGAGGAATTCAGTTAACCTTCCACTGACATACCCGTAGTGACAGGGATTTGCTGCAGAAAACATCATTTTGAGAAGACACTACTAAGATAAAGACAGGAACCACAGTGGTGACTCCTACCCGAATGAGCCAGTTTTTATTTCTTTCTTCCACTTAACAAGCCATGAATTGCAATAGATCTCTTTTAAAAAATTATATAAAAGATCCCTACTTCGTCAGGTAAGGACTTAAGGCTACTAAATAGAAATAAAGTCAATTCTGAGAGGAAATCTGCTCAGAAATTAAAAGACTATGCAGCACAAATCTCTTCACAGTCAGTGAAGGCAGTAAAACTGGTAACCATCCAGAGGAGGCTGCAGCCTGTTTTGCTCCTTTCTAGGAAAGGAGAAGGCAGAGCTATTTGTGTTGGATACCAGTTGCACAAATATTTTTCTTACTGGGGCCGGTGCAGCGAAGTTGAGCTTAGTGCAGCTAAGGTAGAGGTAGTAAATAAAGAGAGGTGGGAGATAATAACTTGAGAGCAGATAGGTGAAGTATGCATTTCTCTACAGGGTCATGAGGACTTGGTTCTGCAAAGCCTGTGCTCCTGCCATAGTGGTGGGATGACAGTCTCCTGCAAGGTGTGGTGGATATCAAAGCACTGAGAAAGCCAAATGCTGCCTGGCTGAGGAGGAATTGCAGCAAAAAATGGGGTGCAATGGGCTTGTGCAGGGCCTGAAATAAAATAGCACGGCATCTGCTGGCAGTCATGGGCGCGCCCATAGCTCCTGGAAGACGTAGCCCTGTGAGGGACTGTCTGTATCTAAAGATCCATGTGTTTCAGGATCTGCAGGGCTCATTCACAACATCTCAGTGCGTTTCCTTTCTGCAGCCTTTGCAGTTAAGCAGTGGAACTCGACTTTTGACTAGACCAGATAATGTACAGGAAAATACCCTCATCCCTCTGAGTTCACTGTTGTGCAGATCAGCATTATAGCCCATTACCTGAGTGAATCTGGGTCATTCACAAAGAGAAAACTAGAATAAAGGTGGACAGATCAGTGGAGTCCTCAAGAAAAACACAAACCCAGCCTGAGATGATCTGAGTTTCCAGGAAAGCGATGAGTCAGTTTTGTAGAGTTCAGTGTGGGACACTCTGGATTCCTGAGTTGTCTTCCCATTTCTTCTCAGCTCTAGCATTTATTCCACTGTTTCCCAGGGTTGTGGAGACTGGCCACAGAAAGATAGTTCTAATGAGTTAATGACTATTCCCAAACTAAAATGTAAAATTTCCAAGGATTCTGTCTGCTTTTGTGAATATGCACACGTACAGGTTATCAGAAGTTTACTGAATATTATAAATCCATATTTCGATGTTGAGCCTTGGTGCTGGAAAAACTCTCTGCACAGAAGAAATAATAACATTTTTGAAGAAGGTCATAAGATATTCACACTTTCATCTCCTTTGTTTTCTCCTAATTTATTTTGAAATGCCATGTTTTATTCAAATAGAAGGAGATTCTACCATAAACTTGGATGCCATATGTACAGTTTCTAAAGGCTCTCTGCTTATCATTGATTTCTATGGTGTTTTATTATAATAAATTTTTTGTAGGTGTGGAAGTAGAGGATTTCAGAGAGGTAGACAGTAATAAATTCCCCACCACCTGTTTCTGAGTTGAAAACTTACTTCTGTGTCTGTTTTGTTCAGGTTTTTTTGGTCCAATATGAAAGCAGGCCTTTAAATAAGATGACTTCAGAAAAATATTTGAAAACACTGGATGAATCATTATTTTCTGTTGTGAAAAGAGTGGATTTTTTAGTAGAAATATTAAAATGTAGGCCCATCAGCGGATGGTATGCGGCATTTACTCAGATCTTTTGAGTGCACAGCTGCTCATGTCTGATAAGGGCGTACTTCAGAAAGCAAGGGATCTTTAGCAAGGTAGATTGAGGTAGACTGTAGCATTTTCATGTTTAAATGTCCTCGGTGTCCTATCAGTTTTAGATAATATAAGGAACGAGAAGCAATCTGGAATTTAATTTTTTGTTTAGACTGTCATTAAGACAATTTCTTGTCATTATTTCATACTCTCTAATTTTCGGTAAAACTGGATATATGAGGTATTTATTATAATCATATATGTTATCATGCAGGATATAACTTTCAAGGTTATTGTCACTAAAGAGGGGTCACTTGAGCACCAGGATCTAGGGGTTTAAATCAGTAGACCTTTCTGTCTCTTCCTTCTGGAGAAGGCATTTTGTTTGGGTTCAGGTGGAAAGAGATCACGAAGCAGAAGCCTCCAGTGGAATCAGCAGTTTCACTTCTCTTTTCCTTCTCCTTTGCTCACTGCAAAGGTCCACCCCAAATTATTAAAGATAATGGCAAGTGAAGGACTGAAGTTCTTAGCCTTGTATGGCTTAAATTTTTCCATTTTTTTTTTTATTTCTTTCTATCTAAATTCCCACTTTCTTGAATATTTTGCAGACGATATTTTCAACAATTCTACTCTTACCAACATTAGGTTCATTCACCACTGAGAACATTTAAGTAAAGATTTGATCTCCTTCACTGTTTTGTGTTTTGGTTTTTTTTTTTTTTTTTTTTTTTTTTTTTTTTTTTTTTTTTTTTTTTTTTTTTGCCAGATTTAGCGGGGGTTGTTTGTTTCTTTGGTTTTTGCTTTGATTTTTTTGTGGAGAGGGTTGTTAATTTTGTTTTTTAAGCATAATTTTGAAGAGGGGATATGTAGGCTCATGGGTTTCATCTAACAAAAAGGGAGGTTCGATAGCTAAACACAGATGTTTAAGTTGTACAGACATAATTTTTAGCAAGTAGTTCTCAATCCTTGTGTGTTGCAACTAATCTCTATAATTAATGAAAGTGAAATTATAGACAGTGAGTTTGTGACTATCGATATAAGGCAATAGATCATGGACTTCTGCTTACTACTACTTACTGCTGGTCTTTAAAAAATAGTTATGTGAGTAATAACATTGAAATATTCCCCTTCACTGCTTTAAAAATAAGAAAACCAAACAATTACTGTAGATTAAAGATGGCAAATGAAGTTCTGTGTGGTTAAACCAAAGTGATGTACCCATCTGTCTCGTCAGCATTTCCCTCAAACAAAAATAACTGGTTTGTCTGACCTGCTTGAGAATATGTCAACCCCTTTAAAGTCCTCCAGGCCTGATTGCTCAGCCGCGTCCCACCAGAAGTTACTCTCCTCTGTAGTTCAAAACGCAGAGAATTCGATACAAGTCTGAATTCCTGTACGCTAAAAGGTAGAGCTGGAGGGCGAGAAAGCTCTCTGTGAGATAGGCAGAGCGTTAGACTCGCCACCTCCCCTGAGCCCTTGGTTCGTCTTTACCCTCCTACAACACATGAGAAGCAGCACAGAATGCAGAGCAGCACGAAATCGCCATCCCCAAAATGTTCTAGCAATGTGATAATGCTGGCAATATGAGCTATATCATCAGCTGATGTAAATCAATGTAGCTGTAAGAGAATTTATAATCCTTTATAGCAGTTGAAGATCCAGCCAACAGTTTAGGGAAGAAAATGCTCGGCTCTATTTTTTTGTAGGCATCGGGGAAACTAGAGAGGCACTCCAGGTGGCGAATGAGAATATTGATGCCCAGGAATAAAGGAGTGATACCAGGTAGACCAGCAAGGAAAACACAGCTCCACTGGCTCAACAATCCTTGAATCTTATAGCACTCGTTTAATGAGATCTCTTCATCTTGAAATTAAAGTACCAGGAGTTTTTTTAAAGAGAAGAGTATTCAATAACAAAATATTAAATGATAAACACAGATTGCTTAAAATCAGATGGGCCATTTTAAGAAAAAGCATTTTAGCTCATCATGATATGTAGCACCTTATTTAAATTAGGAGGTGTTAATTCTTAGCTTGAATAATATATTAATATAATATGTAAAGTGAATGGCATTGTTAATCACAGTCGCGCCTGGAACGACTTTGCTTCTGTGCACTGAATGTTAATTTTGCAAAACATTAATTTCAAAGATTTTGCAGCAGTGCTTTTGTAATTAAATATTAATGTCACATGTTATTGCAGTAGCATGTTTATGAAAGCCGGCAACACTTCAAGTCAACTCATTTGTTTTTATATTTATTCTTGTACATCTGCAATCCCTTCCATTTCACAATTTCAAAGTGAAGGCCATTTTGAATAGTCAATATGTGAACATTTTTCATTGTAAGCGTTTTTTAACATCCAACAGGGTAAATATTTAATGTTGTGTTTTTAGCTGGTATAATTTTTCAGAAAATTGGCTATAACTTTTAACAACTCAAAGGTACCTAAACTGTCTACATTTTTGGCCAAAGTGATCTGAAAATAATATAGCAATAAACATGATGAAGCTGTGAAAAAATGCTTTAAAAATTAGAAGCTTTTTTTCTGAAAGTTCGACTTCCAGAAGTTGCGATTTCCCAGCCAAGTGTGTTCTATTGTCATTTTATTACCTGCGGTGTTGTGACTTTATATGCACTTGAGTTGTTTCAGTAAGTACAGGATTGACTTTGGAATAACTTTTCCGAGTCGTGGGTTTGCGTTTGTGCTGGAGAATTCACATCTGCAGTATATTGCCTAATGATTGTTGCTCAGTATTTTAAAATAAACATTTTCTGTTTGTGCCCTAAGCCTCTTTATGAGCTCTGGGAGGATTCAGACTCAAACCATTTTCTGTTAGGGCCAATTGTCAGGGCAACTAAGTTTGTCAGCTGCTTTTATTGACATGTATACAGCATGTATGTGCCTGTATTGGTTTGCCCAGGTCTGTTTTGACCAATTTACTGTATCTCACGATCTTGCCTGTGGCTCTTCAAACCTGTGAATTACATTAGTCTAAAAAGAAAGTAATTTCCATTTCAGAATGTTGGCGAGAAGAAATTTGTTGAAGGTATCATATTTTAAACTCTTCTTACTCCCTTCATCCTCCTTTAGTATAGATACAGCAAAACAATTTGGCAGAGCAAATTGTGAATTATAAAATATGTTATTTATTCTATCACAAAATGTATGAACAATCAGGATGCATTGTTTAGTTACAGGCACATTTAATAGTTAAAAATTATATCTGCACCTGATGTTGCATATTAACAGCTAATACCATTTGACAGTGATGAAATTAAAGGATGAAGAAGAGATACAAACTACATTTTACAAGCATGATGGGTCTCCAACAATGCCATTTAAATATTATTTGTCACTATTTAAAATGAACCTTTCCCCTTTAAGCTATGCCATTATGCTCATTTGTCCTGTCACCACTGACAGGCTCTATGAGTCACACACAAAAATGGTCATTAGGTACTGCATCTTCATCTTATTTAAAAAAAATAGAAAGCATTCTGATGCCTCTAAAAGCCTGTAATTATTTTCATCCGAGGAGATAGTGTTGCTTGGAAGGTAATTTAATAACCTTTTGCATGTACCTGGGGAATGCCTCTCTGGGGAACCAAGGTGCCGACATGCCATTCAGTCGTCAAAACATGACCTTTAATGGTTGCTTGGAGAGAAGTTAGCCTGGAACGCTGTACACAGCCCGATGCTAATTCTGCTCTCTAATGTATGCAAAATTTAGTTCTTGAGCAATGATCTTTGTAAGATGAATTAATATAGGTACTGCTCCGGGAAACAAAAGAAATTGCAGTTGTGAGAGCTTTTCCTCCCCACCACGATCTTTTGCTACATTGTTTTGAAGGAGCACCCGAGCTGTCTGTGTTTTTTTTTTCCTCTCTCTCTCTCTCTTTTTTTTTTTTTTTTTTTCCTTTTAGGAATCGCTAGCAACAACAAAAACTGTACCTGGCAACATTTCCCAGAATTTGTGTTTTTAATTCCTGCTTTGGTGAGGAATGCCCAGTATTCCTCTCGCAGGGAAACTGGGACAGTGGCTCTGTGTTAGCTGTATAGGTTTACATTAGGCTGTGATGGCTGGGCAACAAAAGAGAGTAAATATAAACTCCAAGAAAGTGAAATGACAGCTTGTAGGAAAATGAATATACATTGTGAGTGGCTTTGAAAAATTACTAATACAGTTATGGGGTTAAAGCAGAAAGTGTTGAATTTTCTGTAGCAATAACATATGCCAGGCACCTACAGAATATAGTAAATGAGGCACAGACTATGTCCTGTGACATCAAGGTCCAGAAACTCTTTATTTTGGTGCACTGATATTAGATCCCACCCTAGTTAGAAATGCTGGGATTTCAGCTCATACCCCTGACATGCCATCCGTCAATTTATTAGCACGCTGGTGCAGTAAGCCACTGAACAGGCTATAGCAATTCGTTTAGGTTCCCCCCCCGCCCCCCCCTTCCCTTTAAAATGTCTGTAATCCTCAGCTCTGCTCTCTCAACCGGTCACCATTAAAGATTTATGTTGCACTTTTTTTCTTTTTTCTTTTTTTTTTTTTTTTTTTTTTTTTTTTTTTTTTTTTTTTTTTTTTTTTTTTTTTCATTGCCACACCTGAATATGGATTACTTAAATGGGTTGTAAATAATTCATATCTGGGAATAAGTTTCCATTACTGACCAATGTTGTAATTTAATATACTCTATTATGGGTTATACAATTTTAGATTGTTTTCTGTGTGCATTCAGCAGTCGGGCAGACAACAGTTTAAGTAAAAAGGGCAAGATGTTTGTTCAGCTTATTTTCATGTTCAGTGCTGTACTGGAGGGAGGGAGATGCTGGTTTTAACAGCAATCTTTGTAGCTGTTCATGAAAATAAAAAATCTTAACCTGAATCAGCATAAAGAAAACTGAATGAGTAAAAGGAGGAGCGGGAGGGGAGGGGGGGGGGCATATTAATCTAGATTTATATTCACCAAGCAGATGTCAGGTTTTAATGTAAAATACAAACATATTTTTCAGTAACACAAAATGTATCCCCCTCTCAATATGTGTGGGATTTTTTTTTTCCCTTTCCCTTAACCAGTACTATTGCCTGTCACATGTGGTACTTGATAATTCTGTCAAAAGTACCTATAATAGGAGAGAACATATTTAGCAAGAACTTTTTGAATAAGGTTACAAGCTACAAATAGAAATGCTCCAAAATGTTAAAGAGCATCATATTTTTAAAAAACTGTCCATGTTCAAGTGTTTACACTTAAAAGAGATTTAAACAATTTAAGATTAAGTTAACTATGGTAAAAAAAATTAATAATAGATTAATACATGAAAATCTATGAAGTCACATAAGATAATGATTTAAAAAGGAATAATTTAAAAAGATGAATTAAAAAGTAGAATCAGAAAAGAAGGCCAACATAAACTAGGGAAAAACATGCTGTGAATAAAGTCTGTTAGATCTTGAAATAGGAGAACTGCTAAATAATGCATAGTTTTATTTTTCTATAATTTGCATAAACCTTAAGAGAGTATTTATTTGTGTAAAACTTGATGTATCGAGGAAGGAGAATTAAAAAAATGGCATTCATTTTGTTTTCATTTTGGTATTTAGGAAAAATATTCTGTTACATATGGACTACTTAGACCTAATCATCTGACTGAATGTGATGTGTTTCTTGAGCCAGGTTGGAAAGGGCTGGCTTGAGAACAGTGCCCTGGTCTTGCTGCAGGCTATGCAGGTTGGCCCAAACTCTGCTGGGGAGCAGATGGTGAGCCAATGCTTGTAGTCACACTTACCTTCCTTGCTAAATCCATAATCCCTCACTGGACACGCAGCCAAGGCAGGCTTTGGAGGCAGAAAGGAGGTTACAATCTGGACTTGGGTATTGACTGCCAGAACTGAGAAAACAGCTCAGAAATTTCAAATGCTTAACAAGTTATCTGTCTTGTCCCTAAGCCAGTGCAGCATTTTTAAAAGTAATTAAGACATGATTGAAAATGTGTGTGCCATCTAAATACAAAAATCTTCAAAAATAATCAAAACCAATAATTAAAAGCTACATTTAATATACTAGTTAGTAAAAAGAGACTTATTTAAACTGAACTTGCTTTTCTTTTTATTGCATGGGGCTGGTGAATTTTTTTTTAAAGGATGCTTTATATTCAGGGTTGGGAGAGAAAAATATTTTCTCTGAGCAAGGCATTGAACAAAACTGTAGTTCTTAAAATATACCACTTTGTGGAATTTTAGCTAACAGTGTGATGATGATTAATTTAATTAATTATTTAATTAACTTCATACTGAGTGAATATTAGCCATATTATTATATATTACAAGATATCTAATATGTAATGATAAGCACGATGTTCCTGCACAGAAAAAAAAATAACAGTTGCTTATAATAATCACAGCATGGCTTGCCTTTCTAAATATTTAATCTATTCTAAATCAAGACAGTGATCCTCAAAAATCTATAATTTCAAAAAATATTTAGTAAACAGCCAAATTGTGGTCAACTGCAGTAAAGGGTGTGCCATCTGTTTAATGTAAATATCTGGAAAAAGGGAATGTCGTATACAAAAGATTAGAGAAATACAGTGAATATACACAAACCTTACTCTGTGTGTGTATGTGTTTGTGTTTGTTTGTGCACGTGGTGTAAAACATTTATTTTATTTTTACCCAAAACATAAATGTAGACTCAGTCCTACAAGGTGAACCTTTGCACCAAAATGCATCAAAGTATTTAGCCATGGACTTAATTTAAAGCACATGCATCATTGTATTAAATTTTGAGAGATTAAGCTCTCGCTAAGCATTTTATTAATAAAATAAAATATATCTCATAAATCATTAATGGGTTCTATGAAACTTATCTATCATACCATTTAAAGATGTAAAGTAATTTTAAAAAGGAATAGTTAATTACATAATCCATTTTAGTCTGAACACTGTTAAAGTTATATTTTGATCAAGCAGAAAGACAAGCTCAATTTATGTAAACACCCTACCCTTAACTCTGACCATTGGCCTCTTGGGATTTTCAATATATTTTTTCTTTGTCCAAAAAAACCTGTATTATTCTAAGGGATATTGCTATTGGGAGGCACCAGTTAATGGATTAACCAAGTGACAGTTAAAATCACTTACATTTGGAAACAGTATTTATTTGTAAAGAGTAAGGGAGAAATATATAGCGTTGCTCATTTGCAGTACATTAGAAGTGTATATGTCCATTCCCTTCTGTCAGAGACCAATCTCTGTGTGCCAGTAATGGGTGCATACATAATGTTAACTTAATTGAAATGCCTTCTGAAAGATTTGTGCATATGAAATTGCACTGATACAGAATAAGGTTTATTTTTATGTTAGAATTAGGACTACTCTGTTGAACAAGACAACATGTGCATGTTTTATATTGAATAAGAGCAAGGGACCAGATTCTCAGCTGTTGTAAATTGGTATAATATATGTTTTTGGTGAGATTTATGAATGTCCTTAATATTAATTTCCTTGCCTTTAAGCACTTAGGTTTGTTAGTGATGCGATAAACAATGGCATTATTTTCACTTAGCTCCTTAACTGATTTATGAAATGAAGTACTTTGGGCTTTGGAATTTTGCAAGTTGTCCTTTTTCCAGGGCCAGAGCCCTTCTCTGGAGAGGGGCTGCAGAGCTGGGGGGCACAGCCAAGCCTTGGGTGTGTGTGTTCCTCTGAAGATTTATTTTTTTTCTTCTGACACACCAGAAAAGAATGAAATCAGGTTATTAAATGTGAAGAACAAAAAGAAAATTTTCTTCCTTCCTCGCCTTATTGGTGTGAATAATTAAATTTAAATTAATAGGATTATTTGCAAGAGTAAGAGGGGTGTGATTTGGATTTCAGGTTCACTCAGGTTGTCGATGATGAACTTGCTTGTCGAGGGGACTTTTCTGATATTTCTCAAAGCTAATTTCGCTTGTACCTGGATTGATTTCAAAGACTGTAGATTTGTTCATTTAAATGGCTCATATAATTAATTTATCTCTGCCCTTGTGCATTCATGTAGTTCCCCTTCTTCCACAGGGAACTGCTCATAAACGTGGGGCCCAGTTTTGGCCCTGTGTTTTGATGTGGTTGTTGCTTTCCAAGCAG
Source organism: Empidonax traillii (assembly GCF_003031625.1). NCBI lineage: Eukaryota > Metazoa > Chordata > Aves > Passeriformes > Tyrannidae > Empidonax > Empidonax traillii. The sequence goes on along the minus strand of NW_020955487.1, from coordinate 947,072 downwards.
GCTTTTAGGTATATTGTAATAAAGATTTTCTCTTTACACACGGCAGAGCCCTGCCTGTCCAGAGCATTGTCGAACTATAGGCAATCACCTATTCTACAGTGATTTAATTTCCTTCAGTGTGTCTTTTTCATCCCCTGGGAAATGTGCAGTACGTCTATTTCTGCTGTGTTGCCCCCAGCTTGCTTTGTGAACAGTGAGGCAAAGAATTCATTTTTATATATATATTTTTTTTATCAGTTCCTACCTCTGCTGTCAATAAATTACCCGTGCCATCTCTTAGAGGACCTTCTGTCTTCCTCGCTGACCTCTTGGACTATATGTTCTTGAAAAATGTCTTTTTATTTATCTTTATCATCTTGGGCAATCTTCCTTTCATTCTCCACCTTTGCTTTCCTTATCATTTTTTTACACTCTCAACTTCATCCTGTAATCTTTCCATTCCCTTCTGTATCTGATATTACAGACCTTGCACTCCTCCCTTGATCATTCCGTGCGTCCTTGTTCGGGCTAATTGGCCTTTTTAACTGCTGTTATATTTGCTGCTGGATGGATGGAGGGCACACAAGCTCCTGTTGAGATGTTGATTTATGTTTGGAAGATTTGGAACCCGCCATCACCTTCCTTTCCTTCCCTTTTCTCTGGCTCAGTCTTTTTGTCTTCACGTTTCCAGTGACAGGAGTGAGTTTACATTATGTCACTAATTTTTCTAATTCTAGACAAAAAAGGGTGCTCTACCTAGTGCTGTCAGATCTCATATCTTTCTTGATATGGACTGTTTTCTTATTCAGGAATGAAATTCGAAGGCTAATTCCTCCTTCAGTTGTAAGATGGCAACATGAAAATTGTGCCAGTTTTTCTCTGACACAGAAAGCCATAGATAGGGATGCTGTTTCTTTTTTGAACCTTTTGTTTTGTTTTGTTTGTTTTTCAGATATTCCCCTGCACTTGACAGTGGGTAGTGCTGGGCATTCTGGGGGTGATCAACACCCCCAACCTCTGTACCAAGTGAGTTATTGCTTCTTTTAGAGCTCTCCTCCACAGCATGGCCCTGCTGTGAGAGTCCCCTTTCTGCACAGCAGGCCCCAGGGTTCCTTAGGAGTTTGCAGGATTGGAAAAAAAAAAAAAAAGAGAGCATGGATAAATTAGGAAAAGTAAACTTTGAGATGAAGAATGACCCCATGTTAATGTGGCGGTACCTGTGCTAGATAATTTTAAAGTTCAAAATCCAAATTATTAGAAATTAGCTGTGCTCCTTCCACAAATGGTCTTTTGGAGCCCCCATATTCCTGTGGTGGTTGTGTGATGCTTTTCAGCTTCTGTTGCTCTGTATCCTGCAGGATGGTTCCATAAAAGAATGGCAGCAGGGTATTCCTCTTGTGGCTACCTGAGCTTGGGTTTGGCCACTGCTCTTCTGCCTCTCCTTTCTTTTTTCTTGGTGTAAAGGAAAAATATTGTGATTATTTCAAGAATTTCCAGGAAAAAGGCAAACAGGGAAGGTTAATAGATTTCTTGTCTTCTCCATCTTTTTTTGGGAACATTAGTGAATTTGCTTCTCTGCTACTCTTTTGTGTTCAAGAAAACAATTATTATGAATGTTTTCAGCACCTCTGTTTGGCAGCATCTTCAGCTTCAAAACAGGATTCACTTGTCCATTCCTTTTTGATTCCAGCCTCTCATGTGTTCACCAGTAGTCATTAAAAGGTTTCTGATCTCCGAGAGTTACCAGTAGCCAGGGATTAGTAGAAAGTATCTACCTGAATCTCAGATTATTTTCTTTCTTTCTTCTCTCCATGGATAAAAATAATTTCTCTGTGATACTTTCAGAATCCCTTGTTGCATAAATTAAAGAAGTTGAAAGGTTAAAATTGACTTGGTGCCAAGTTAGTGCATTAGACAGCAGATTCCATTTACTTATTTATCTGTTATCTTTATGTTTTTTAAACATTTTGGCATGATTTCCATATTGTGATTTTTGCATGCTGCACATTCAGACTGTCAGCCTTTGATTCCCCCCAAGGAGATGTAAGAAGAGGTCTCATTTCAGATTTGGAAGTTTTTATCTTATTGTTATTTTTGTAAAAGGATAGGGGAAGTTTGGGAAGAATTTTTAAGTTTGATTGACAAAGTGAATTCCTAAAAGTGATATATCAGTGCAGGACTCAACAAGCCAGGACACATGCTACTAACAGAGAAGAAATAGTTTTATATATTATTCACCAATCTCCAGGGTTTCTATGCCAGTCAGAGTTGGCTTACTTCCCATATATATTATTAAATGTTTTACAGTTCAGCATGCATACAAAAGGAGTAAATGATGTGATACATACAATTTAACCTACATATGGAATAACTTAAAATTAAACTGTTCAAAGGTTTATCACACAGTATGGATTACACAAACCAACAAGGCATTCATAGACTGGGAAATAGTACAGCAAATTACAAATCCCTCCTCAGCATTTGACCAACTTTCCCCAGGTTCCTCCATTTCTGACCTCTTTTTGTTTTTTTTTTTTAGGCAGAATTATTATTATAACCACAACAGGCAGAAGGTGCTGGAGGAGTTTGTTAGGAAAATAACTTGTGTGAGGTCAGGAAAGAGCTAGAGGTGAATAAACCCCAAAGGTAGCAAGGATGTGCCTTGATTTCTTCTGGAAAATCAGAATAATAGAATATAAAACTGAAGGTGATGATAATGTACAGATGCCCCTATTATTTCATTGTTATTTCATTATTTACGTGCTGAAAAGACTGATATGTTAGTGGTTACAGTTTTTAGCAGGTTGAACAGGTTAATCCCACCCTCCATGCAAACAAGACTGTGACACCCCTTGTAGTTGACACCATCCAGTGAGATTCAAAGTCATCTCTGGAGTAATGTGTCCCCTAGTGGGTAACCTGCTCAGTGTCTGTGGATACAGGGACTGCAAAATTGATATGATTTTTTCATCTGTGCTTGTTCAGAACTACTTAAATTCAGCATATTCCTAATTTAAGTGTTGCTATCAACAATTTGCTTGCAGTTCAGGGGAGAAAAAAAAAAGCCCCACACCACTGCTTCATTGTTTCACCATTGTTTCTGCTTCCTGGATGCAAAAAAAAAAAAAAAAAAAAAAAAGGAAAATTACCTCTGCAAGTCAACATTATAAAATTTATTTATTTATTTATAATTTATTTGTTTATATGATATTTATTTATTTGTATATCACACATCTTGCATTTTAGATGTTCTTTATTGTGGACATCTCTCTACATTGCAAAGCAAGGGAAGAGTAATCTACTAAGATTTGAAGTCAGAAGGGTATTTTTAACTGATCCAGTCCCTAAAAAGTAATTTGTACTTGGCCACTGAGTGGTAGCATTCTTTAAAAATTTTAAGTCAAAGCCAGGGTTATGTATAGAAAGGGATACTGAGGAAAAAGTGATTGATTGATGTGGGTGATAACTATGATTGCTTCCTATTTCTTTAGATTCTGATTATCACAAAATGACATATTTCAGTTAAATCAGTGAGGTGAGCCAAAAGTTACAAGAAACACATGTATATTAACACACTGACTATTTTTACAAGGTTTTTTTCCTTCACTGAAATGGAGAATTTAAAATATTTTTAAATTTCTTGAATGACTTCTGAGTGTAACCAGTTATGTTATTAAATTACAACACAGAGTTATAATAATTTCTAGATGTACGATCCCAGTTTAGTTGGTGGTTGGGTAGTTGTATGTTCTGAAGGTGGAAGTTCATATTTGTCAAGTATCTGTTCTTAACAGAAGCTGCCCTGGTGCTTTTAAGAAAGTAGAAACAAATTCCATCCCACATTTGATCTCTCAATAACTGACCATGATCCCAATCCAGCTGCTACTCACAGGTTCAATAGGAGACATTAAGAGTCCTGTTAATTTAATTACTATTGCCATTGGCTAAGATTATGCTTATTATTAAATTTTTGTTAGATATTTTAGGATCTGTAGCCTGCAACTGATTCAAAAAAGTTGCTTTTATATAATTTTTTTTGACAATGAAAATAAATATGAAGTTTATAGCAAGGTTAGTAGACCTTGGCTTTAATCAGAGTCCCAAGGGGCAGAAAATACATGAAGTACAAGGCTCTTTCATACCCAGATAAGATCCTTTCCATTCCTTGCTCAATTACATCGGCCTTACAAGATAGGCCCTTAAAATGTCCTCTTTTTAATTTCCTTCTCTGAGTCTTTTAATTAAATTAGACTATCCTGTGTATTAGGCTGGAAAGAAGTTGTGAATACTTGGAGCTCTGTGTCAGCAAGGAGGTAAACATGAAAAGTCTTGCTATTAATATTGAACAAACTCTTCATCTGTGTGAAATTTGTCCATGAGTAAGATTATTAAGAAACAATATTAACCTAACCATGAGTGAAGGTACAATTATTGTCACTTAAACAATTTATTTCCAAGCTAAGTTCATTCTGGAATGTTTTCTGGAAACACTGAATTTCAGCAGCATGTCTTTTCAATTTGTTGATCCATCCTTTTGGTATCTGCTCCTTTAGCAACTTCGTGGAAATGTCTGCTCATTGAGACAAGATTTCATGTAGGTTGCTGATTTTGACTTGTATATTTGTATATACATTTAAAGTGCTTTTCTCTAGATCCCAGAGATTTGGAATGGAGTCCTGTAGCTTATCCAAACAAGAATTTCATATGCAGAAATGAAACATGAGATTCCATCTAAGTTCCTATAACTTTTAGCTTTTTGGCTGAAAACACACATCCTGTTTGATAAGGGTACAACTGGAATGTGACGATGACACAACCCTTATTGGAAATCTGATGCAAGACAAATGTCTGAGGCAATTAATAAAGGTCTGTCTTAAACAGAGCTTTTCAAGGACTGGTACTTCTCTGCAGTCACTTTTCCTTGCTAAACCAGCAATAGATGAATATCCAGCCATATCTTCATCTCATTCAAGAAATGAATGCTGAATCCACTTGCAGTCAAGTGGATTAATATAATCACTAGAGTCATCAGACTACTCAATTTACCAACATCAACTTGCTGTTACAGAGGCTGAGTGGTGGCTCTGATTGCTGCTCCTAGATGTTCTGGGGAAAGTCTTAAAATAAGATGAAAATACTGTATTTTTGTTATGTGTACTTTATTCCACATCCCAATTGCTACAGTGACCTCCAGGAGTTGTGTAGTCCCTCATAAATAGAAACCGTGAATAGTTTAGATTTGGCAAGTTGGGTCAAACCCAGTGTGTATTCAGGGGGCAAAATCATTAGATTTGGATAATGTTGAATGACAGAAAAATGCATCCAGTGCTTCTTTATGATTCCTACTGCCGTGAGTGCAGAAGCTGTGGTCTGGCCATGGCACAGGTCCTGTTTTGGTCTATGGGAAGGTGCAGTACAACACCACTTTGTCGTGTTCATATGATGGCACAGGGTGAGTTTTATACCTGATCCTTGCCCAGTTCTGACCTAGATCAGGGCAGACAATAACAGACTCAGATCAAGAGAGGTTTATGCAGTTGCTTCATTGACTATGTGAGCTTTTGTTTGAGGGTTTCTCTAAAACACCTTGGTAAAATGCACTGATTTCACGATGCTTTTAGGTGGAGCAGCTTTAACCCTTGTCCTCCAGACTAGGAGAAAAAAAAAACCTAAAAGTGGGGAAAAAGAGAAGACGACCAATATTTACTGTGACATTACTATGATTTAATAACCTTCTTTTTCCTACTCTGATAAAAAAATGTGTATCATAGGCATTAAAGTTCATAGCTGTGTATCCTACAGAAGCTTTGTGGTACACAAGCTGCAGAGGTGGGAAGAAACTTTGCATAACTTGATGCATTCCTTACAGAACTAATCAATTCACTCAGATTTGTAAAGAAGAAACACCATAAATTCACAAAGGAAATGATGTATTGATTTTAATCAAAGACGTTTTCTTCTATAATATAAAAGTGGAGTTTGGTATCTGTTCAGTGAATACTGTCTCTTACCAAAAAATATTTTGTGATTATTATAGTCAGTTATCTCATTAATGATTCCTACCCAAGCCTGCTTGCATCCTTCAGTCAACCTGAAATGAAGTTTAAAAAAAAAAAAAGAAAAATTTAAAAACTGGGTGTCTGTATCAATATTCCCAGAAACGCATTTCTCTTGGAACACAAAACAAAGGGGTGTAAGCTGTAAGATATGTTAAAAAGATGTTAAAAAGTTTCAAGTTCCTTTCATTCCTCGTTATGAAGAACAAAAGAACAGACAGTGCCATGCCAAGGGGAAAGGAGGAGTGAAGACCAGCAACACAAAAGACAGATTTTGTTTGCAGACTCGAGCTGAAAAAATGATTATGAAACCCTAACTCACGATGCATAAAGAAACCAGCATGACCTAGAAATAAGCATCACAGAGACATGACACTTAGGTGTTGCTTAAACTGTAAGACACAATACGGCTGGGACATCCATATGTAGTATGTGTAGAGGAGCACAGGATAGACCCAGGAGCTTTTCTCTGCTTTGTTAGAGCTTGATCATATGGCACAGGGACTATTAGTGCTACAATAAATGACACTTATGTTTAAAGAACTTTTTTTTTTTTTTTTTTTGTAGCTTTTAACTCAGCATTGTGGACCTTGTTGTTGCAAAAATAAGTAACTTGATTCCCTCTTGGATCTCATTATAATTTCACGCAGAGATATTTGTAATAAAATTCTAGTAACCAGGGAAATAAATGTATTGCTTGCTGTATACCCTTCTGAGGTTCTCATGGACAAAAGGAGCTTAGGAGGAGATCAGGAGAAGACAGAGAAAGTGTGGTGTAGCTACAGTACTCTGCATATTCTTTATTTCCCTGACACTCTGGGTTTGGAGTTTGTATTGTTCATCAACCCTACCAGTGGTGGCTACCTAACCTTAATGTAGCTTTCAACAGGATAAATACACCAGTAAAATAGGCAGCTCTTCTTCTGCTCTGAGAGGACCTGGAACTTAAAGATATTGTAGAAACAATAACGTGCTCTCTCATTAAGCAGTAGTTTAAGCAAATACATTTTCTCCAGCCTTCAATCCCCCCTACATTTCTTTGTCTTTATTTCATTGACCACTTACTGGGTTTTTTTTGCCCTAATCCTGATCTTTCTAGATACAGTTTCTCATCTGGCTCCCATTCTTACACCACTCAGTGGTTACTTGTGTGGCAAACGAGCAAAAAACTTGGCAGTTGTTGCTGGGGTTAATGTGGAAAAATAAATCTCACGTAATGCCAGCGTGGATTTACTTCTTGTTCTTAATGGCACCAGCAGATGTTTGAGGAATCCTAGACTTCCTGAGCGCCTCCACGCACAGCTGGCACCGCTTGGCTGGGTCCTGGTGGCGGGGGACATATGTGTTGTACACTTACACTTTGATTTACGGACACTTCTGCCTCTGGATGGGGGTTGTTCTCACCGTTCTCACGCAGCCCTGGCAGTGTCCCACCGTATCAGGTTTATTGCTTTTGCAGTCTCTTCTTCTGCCCTCTCCTGCCAGCACCTTGAGAGGGTTTCTGTTTCAGTAAAACTCTCAACTTCTCTCTATGTTGGGAAGGTTTCCTCAAATCCCAGGCGTCTCTGATGTATTTAGCTTTTTCAATGTCTATGCCAAAGTTCCTGAGATGCAACCTCCATAATAAAATATTGCGGGGATTATTGACTCTCTCATCTGTAGTGGTGGGAAACATCTCTTTTGACACTGGCAACCCAAACCACATCCTCAGCCATGATAGATATTGATGAATATAAAATTTATATTCAGAAAACATGCAGTGTGCTGCAGTCAAGTTGTATAGTCAATGTATACTAGCAAATGAATCAAGGGGCAGGAGGAACAAGTATTATATCATGAACTAGCACTCAGCTGCCCGTCACAAACGTCCTGTGGTTTCTACTGGGATGCAGAGATTAGTCCATGAATCTTTGATATTTTTATTTTCACGATAAGACCTTTCTTTCATGGTACTTGAGATAGAAAATCTCTCAGTACTTTACTTTTTCTTCCCAGGAAATCACTCTAGTAATATCTGCTTTAGATGCTGACTGCTTCAGACACTGCTAGGTTGTTTGTGTTTGGGGTTTTTTTTTTAGGAGTAGCCCTTAGTGGCACTAAATTTAACAGCTAACAACAGCATGTGCCTCACACTTGATAGTTCAGGCTATGGTGACAGCTTTTAGCAATTTGGGAAATCCCACAGGACCCAGAGTGGCACTTGCTGCTGTCTTCTTTGTTTGCATTTACTTTTCTGCTTTGTCAATTTGTTCTGTGGTTGCAAAAGTAAATCAAGAGACCCAGATTTAATCAAAATAAAGTAGCTGTACCTCCCTCCCATTCTTTAAAATAACCTCCCCAGCAATAAGCCTGTTACTTGATGATAATCTTTGGAAACAAAATAAAGTGTGTGAAAGTCTAAACTGAGAAGGAGAGGAAAGAAGGTATAGTTATTCAGCACTGCTTAGAAGAAATGATTCTTGTAACACAGTCACTCAGGGTTATTTTTCCTCTTCTTTTAACTTACAGTGCTCAAGGCACCCTCCAAGGGCCTTGAGAGGGTGGTGTGATGCTCTTCTCACACATGCTCTTCAACAGCCTTTTTACTACAATCAGTCATTGAAAAATATTTTTTTGTGATTCAGTCTAATGCTTGGAGGGAGCTGCAGAGACAGAAATGGCTGTTGGCACTTGAAAATGGACTACTCATGTGGGAAAGCTCAAAACATAATGGATAGGCATTGATAGGGGTTTTTTTATATTTCTCTACACCCACAAGAGCAGAGAAAACATGACGAATGTGCAAGAAACTTTTCCCTTTATGTTTTCCTGTTAAGGTATCTGCTGTCACCGGGATTTGTAAATAGTTAAAGGCAAAACCACTTAAAGGTTAAAGACCAAATTGTGTGCATCTTGGACCCTCCTGTACACTGACCATAACTGGCCAGGGTGAGGTGTGCACTGGAAGTCTGGAAAAGCAACTCGAATTTTTCTGAATATTTGATTGGGGTGAAGAGATTTTTTTTTTTCTTACTTAAAATACAGGTCAATGACCGAAAGGCATTTCAAAGCCCTTCCAACTGCATGTTACCTTAATTATCTGCAGAATTTATCATCTGTACAGTTAAATTTGCAGTTTTATATTAAAAATTAATATGTGTTTATGTGAAGATTTGGTGAACCATGTGGACTTGACTCTTCAGTTTTTAGTTTTCCCTTGGTGCTTTTGTAGTTATCCAGAGTATGGCCTTGCTTTGTCCTGCAAGGTATCACACATCCATTAGGGGATGCTGAGAAAATGATTCTTTTCCTCTTTCACGTATGGAGACTGCAGGCAAGAGAGATGTCTTTAACCTGTGCATGGGCTGTTTGAGTCCTTGTGTGTTCTCCTTTCTCTTTCTCTTCATGCTCCCCCCCCCTTTACCCTTTAAATGCAGTGATAACACAGGCTTCAGGAGGCTCCAGCTTCAAATAAGCTGTCTCTGATACTGCTAGCTAAGGAGATGAGGGGAGCTGAAGCTGGTGGGGGAAGTCAAATACAAAGTGTTGGTTCATCTCCAGGAAGTGGGAGACTGTACAAGGAGGATATCTAGGACTAGAACACCCTGGGCTGGATGCCTGGGGTGACAGCTTCCAAGCAGAGGGAGCTGCCAAATGTAGGAGGTGAGGATGTTATGTGCATAATCTCTCCTCTTGCTTAGCAGCTATGCACTTTCCTGCCCTAAAGCTGGAAGAATTGGTTTTCCTTTCTGCTGCAAGCAGACCTTTTGGAGTAGATAAATCTAC
>NW_020955487.1:928502-936152 GCF_003031625.1 Empidonax traillii | reverse complement strand
TGTGTGCTGCCCAGGTTGGGTCCCCCGTTCAGCTGGGGCTTGGAGAAACTGGGAGAAGATTCCTTAGTGGCAGATTGAGGAGTTGCCACAAATTACGTTTTGAGAGGCTCAGATTGGATATCAGGAAAATATTTTATTAAGAGTATAGTGAAGGTACAGCACAGGACCAGAATATGGCCCTTGAGTGATCTGAGAGTCTCCCCTCTTGGCAATGCTATGACTTGCCTGGACAAAACCACAGGTGACCTGATCTAACATGGCAATAGTTCTGCTTCACGTGGGAGATTGGAAAAGGTCCCTTCCAGTATTCCCTTCTGAATAACAATATTTTGAAGTTTTCTGTTGATGTCTGGGAGGTTTGAGGTCATTTTTTTCCTTATATACAAGGAAAATACATCTCTGGCTAATGCACTTTATAGCTATCAGGTATCCTGCACACACTTACAATGACATTTTTCCGTGAGTTTCTCCACTTTTTGCCCTAAAATATTGTGGGAGAAGGGGACAAAAACAATCAGTTATTAATACATACAACTAAATGATAGTCTCAACCATTGGGATTTGAATTTGTTAATCAATAATATGTAAATAGAACAAATTTACAATTTTTTTCAGATTAACTTTGTTGTCCACTGCCAGATGTAGTTTAAGTTCTACAAACCATCAATCATATTTTACTACCTGTTAACGTTTTAACACAGTTTCTACCTGTTTTTTCTTCACATTGCTTAAAAAATAGAGTTGTCACTGGAAAGGATGGCATAGTGATTTTTTTTTTATTTAGAATATATACTGAATCCTTACTGAGTAAAGTCTGGTGAAGGGATTAAGTAAATAACAAAAGACATGAATTGTGGGAATGGTTGTCTTCTATACTCCAGTATAATCTTGTGGATCAAGTCAAAGAGTCTTTTAACTAAATAAAATATTCACCACTGACTACAAGGGGTATGAATTCTTTGTATGATCTAGGTATACCCTGGGAAAAGGAAGAGAAGGTTACAGATTGGGATTTAGATTAAGAATTTAAGCATCAAACATCAGTTTAGTGAATTTTCTTATATAAAGGCAATCTAGTTTCTTAATGAACTTATCAGTAATCAAAATATGTCTTTGGAGTTTTAAATAAGGGTACATATACTTTCTACAGCATATTTTTCAAGCAAGGGCTTGGAATGTCTGATTACTACAAATTATCCATATGTATGTAGGATTTGTGTCAGTGCTTCTTATGCCACTGGAGAATGGATTTCCATTGAGTTTTCCCCTGTGGAAATCATGAGTCTGAACTCCAGTTTTATTTTTATTTTGAGATAAAATTAACTGTGTGCTCATATGTGCTTATGTGTGCTTCAAAACTATGGTGTGCTCAAACATCAGTGGCAGCCCTGAGAAACACCCTATTGTTCTTGTAATTATGACAGCCAGAGCCAATTAATACAGCAGGCTGACTCAACGAATCAAAGAAAACAGTTTTGGCTTGGGGAGTATAAAGGTCCTTATGCAAATATTGATTTACATTTCTATATCTATATCTTACATACATGCAGAGATTTTTACTGAGTATCTCTATTAATACTAACAGCATTTCTGTGAGGGGAAATAAAAAAAATTAATTGGTGGAATTTGGAGCCCCTGCATCTATCTTGACAGTGTAACATGGCTGGGGTGCTTTGAACTGCCTGAGTGCACACTTTCCCTCTGCTCGTTCGTTGGGACCCTTTGAAGTTGCTGTTAAACTGGAATCTTGTTCATAGGCCACTTTATGCCTTAGCATAAAAATAAACGGTTTCCTTAAAACAGACATGTTGTAATTCACATTATTGGTGAGGAGGTGAACTTTTAAAGAATATTCAGTCTCTTAAAAAGTGTCTGTGGAACCACTGGGCTCCCAGTATGTAGGTGGTACAACATCTGTGCATTGACACGTGATGCATCTTCAAAGCTAAGCAAGGTGGAATTCATTGAATTCAGATTTTTTTTTCTTTTTATGAAAGATTGTTAATTAATGGATTTGATTTTTTTTTCTCCAGAAAATTTTGTATTCATTCAAGCCTCAGAAATTTATCTGAGATGACACTTTGAAGAATAAATTCAGTAATAAACAGCTCTCTTTCTCCTGTGCAACTGATAGGATGGAGTAGAGTGAGAGGAAACACAATCTCCTGAATTTTTTCAACATTTGTATGTGATGCAGTTAAATAAACTGAAGAGCTTACACAAGAGCTGCCACAGAATTTGTGATTATCTCTCAGGTTTTCTGGTTTTTGGTCAGGTAAACCAAGATGAATAGTGTCGGGTAATATCTTTTCTTTGCTGACTGTGGTAAACCCAGCTAAGTAACTGCCATGAATATCAGTGGAAATTATGGCTCTAATTCACTGTGTATCTCATGGAGAGCAGTTGTCTTCTGATGGCCTGTGTATTGTCATATGTCCAGTGCCTGAAAGGTAAATGAGATTTGCCTCGTTCAGACATCCCTAGTAACCAATATTCCAAGAAGTTCGGTAGATTTATTTGCCAGAAGGGGATTTGCATTGGAAAACTACCAAGAGAAAGCAAATGGAAAGCAAATTTCATGAAGTGGTGATGTTTTGATAATTTTTCTACCTTCCTTTCTCTGATTTTAAGTCTATTCTACCTGCAATTAAAACTCTTAATCTTTTCAGTGCAATGAAACAATGACCTGTTTTTCATTGGAAAAGTGTCAATATTGTGAAATCAATATTGATTTCTTAATGGAGAGTCTAAGGTGATGAATCAACTATTTGAGGCCAAAGTTGACTCTCTAGGTCAGAATTTAGATCTATTCATGGTGCATAGAAGGTTGTTTTGCTGTTGTATTTTCTATGCTTGCTTGGTAAAGAAATGGAAGATGATACGTTGAAAGCTTCACACTTTAAAAATGCCTTTAAAAAAAAGGCATTGTGGGTTTGTTCAACTTCAGCAAGAGACTTGCCATTTTCTCTTGCTTCTTCTAACGTGCGAGTGTGGTGCCTGCCTCTCCAAAGAAAGCAAAGATGCCGTGTCTGTTTTCCTCCTTCCAGTTTTTCTCCGCAAATCATGAGAACTGCACCGCTCGAGCTTCTGCTTAATTGTTCTTTTTAGACAGGCACATTTTACTGTATCCGAGTGCATTACTAACAAGCCACAGGTCTGCACCAGATGGGCAGGTGAAAAAGTGATTATGAGGTGTGTGGTGATGGTTCTGTATCCATAATACATTCATCCCAAGGTTCACTGGCGCATCTGTTATGTATGTTGTTTTTCTTTTTTTACCAGTACCCTTAGAGATATTTAAGCAGGTGATTCTCTACAACAAAAAGACGATAAAAGAGAAAAAAAAGTGAACAAGGGGTCTTTAAGGTGGCACCGCAAAGGCAGCGAGACACACGTATTGCTGGTATATGCCCCTCAGTAGCTCATATAAGATTCAGATGAATATAACAGTGTAATCATTTTCATTAGCAGGTTTTGGATTGATACTTGCTTGCATATTAATGCTGATTACCGAGTCTTGAATTTATCAGGGTGTAGCTGAACTGGCTGGTGCCGTTCCGAGGAAGGAGCGAGGTGGGAGGCACGACCTTGCGTTCCCTCCAGTTTGCAAAAAAAAAACACTTGGAGGGCTGGCAAGCCCAGACCCAATCCAGGTGTTTGAATTCCCCAAATATTCATCTGTGCCTAAACTTTCAAATGTCATGTGTCTGGAGAGGGTGTTTTAATGTAATGCTTCTCTCTACTCAAAGCAGGCATAGCTCAAGTTTTTAAAGGGAAAAAAAATTTATTGATTTTTGAGGTGTTTTTAATTAAGTCGTTGCTGATAAGCAGCTTCGTGTAAGGTTGTGTGGTTTGTTTTTTTTTTATTTTCCCCTGTCAGTTATTCATTTGTTTTATAAAATAACTTTGCAGAAGCTTTAGTAGTGCCTTTGTTTAGTACCAATTACAAAAAGGATTTCATGCAATTGAGATGTTTTCATTTAAAAACATGGCGATTACACATGCAAATTCTTTACTGAAAATGGGGAAAAGTAGTAAGGTATCCTTGGTTAACTTTTTAGTTATTTAAAAGTAGCTTGTTGGAGATTGAATATTTCTATGTTTCACTAGAGCTTTTAAATATAAAAGAGATATGAGACTATATCTGACACCATCAGGCATATTATATTAAAATTTATGAACAACTTCATCAAAAACCACTTTCCTTCTCCTGCATAGAGACAGATTTGTTCTGACATAAACGTTACATGGCTGGTTGCAGCCTCAGATTAATGCGAAGACCCTGGCGATTCCTTTTAGACGTTATTTTATGAAATAATACCTGTCAGCTGCTGCCTGATCCCAGAAAAGGGGGCAGGTTTTCCAGGTCATCCTGCCATCTGTCAGCTAAAGCTCATCTGTCCCTCCACATTACCACCTGATCTGTGCTAACAGGCCTCACAGGGAGCCCCGCTTCATTGGCCCGGTGGGAGCCCGGCAAAGAGACTGCGCGAGGACATCACCTGTGATTCCCAGATTTAATTATCACTGAAGTGATGAAGATGTGCACACAGATTGAAATGCTTTTGAATAAATGCATGGCTCCAATAGGAAGCTTTTTTCCTTTTTTTTTTTTCTTCTTTCCTTTCCCTTTATTTTCTTTTTTTTTTCTGTCCTTTCCTTTTTTTCCCCTTTTTCTTTCTCCTTATTTCCTTCTGTCCTTTACCCTCTTTCCCCCCTTTTTCCCTCTTCTTTCCCCCCATTTCTCTCTTTCTTCCCCTCTTTTTTTCTTTTTCCCTTCCCTTCCCTTCCCTTCCCTTCCCTTCCCTTCCCTTCCCTTCCCTTCCCTTCCCTTTTTCTCATTTCCTTTCCTTTCTTTGCCCTTCCCTTTCCCCCCTTCCTCCCAGTTCACCTTACCAAGTCCAGCCAAACCTTGTCCATGCTTCCTGACATTGTGCAAAATGCACACGTGCACCCATTAATATTTATTTGAAAGTCAAATGACACTGTGTAGTAATCAAAATAGATATATTTCTGGAATTGTCACACATGAACACTCAGGGAAAAAAAAAAAATTCCTCTGTTTTTTGCACGGCCTTTCACCACAAACACAATGATTTGCTGAAAGGGGCCTTATTATCAAACTCCAAAGCTGTATTGATTGGTGCTAGATGGGGAAAATCAGGTTGCATTGTAATTCCAGCTTGTTACCTCTGGTCCTGTGCTGGCAGGTACCTGGAGACCCTGCCCAGGGATAACTGGGGGGATTTCCAGTGGGAAGGAGGGCACAGAACCCCCTCAGAGCCACTGGTGACCGAGGGCACCTCACCCCCCCCCCCCCCCCCCCCCCCCCCCCCCCCCCCCCCCCCCCCCCCCCCCCCCCCCCCCCCCCCCCGCAATCAATAACGCGGCACAAAAGTTATTACAGGTCTGGGCCTTTTTGACTTCAAAGCTGCTTAGGCTGTATGTGGCATTAATTCCCTCCTGTACAAAAATGTAGCTGATAATCACCAGGCTGAGGGGAGGATTTAGGACTAGAACAGCAGATTTCCTCACAGATTACAGCCTAAAACCTGGTTTCTTGGGATAAACCGGGATAATTAACTGTAGTGAAATATGTTACCTTTGTTGAGTCGTACCCGGGTGATGCTTGTGTAAGGTACAAGCACTTGTGCTGTTGTGCCATCCTGCAGCTTCCTGCTGTGGAGGTGCCATCCTTAGTGGATATACATTTTGTGGGGACTTGTAGGAGATAATTTAGGCAGCTGAGACCCTGGAAGAGTCCATGCAAAGATATGCTGTCAGAGCTCAGGCCTGCGAGGCACCACGTGCTTAATTTATATCCTGACTGTGGTTGGGTCAGCTCATTTAACTCAGAACTAACCCCTCTGTCACCACATGCTGATGGAGACTGCGCTGAGCATCATTGCTCCATGGAGTAGCTGCTCACCCCTCCAGCACCCTGAGTCCCTCAAATTAAGGAGTTAGAACATGCTGACAGCATTCTTGATAGAAATTTGTTTGAATTTCATCAAAAGAGGGAGGTATCAGAGGCATAAGACATGCAAGTCCCCAAGGGTGGTGACACCACTGGCTTTCCTGGGCGATGCCACCACACGGCCAAGTCACCCACATAGATACTTCCACTCAGGCTTGTATAGATGCGCTACTACATTAACTAGATTTCTTTACACAGCCTTAAGTAAGGAAAAAAAAAATATATTTCCAGCCTGAAATTCAGAGTTACAGTCCAAAAGAGACAGTTTGTTTCCCTCTTCTCAAAATGTGCTTTGTAACCACAACTTTTCACTGCTGGAGTCTGGGAGGTTGCCTGCTATTCTCTGAAGGATGGTGTAGACATTTATGAGGTTGCCATTTTTGTTCTAATCCTAAAGTAAAGTTCACATACCACCCTAGTGAACACACTGCCCAGCTCTCCAGATGTCCTTGTGTCAAGCAGACAGCAGACGCAACATCCAGTTCATTTAGATTTTTTTAATAATGATTAATTTATATTTTCATGATGTCTACTGAAAAATCAAGTGGTTTACTTACAAACTTTTCATTTTAAATTTATTTACATTTTAAAAAAGAACACACAGAAAAATGGTTTCTTGCAATGCAACTCGATGAGTAATGAAAAATATAGGGATAGGAAAATTACAATATGATTTTAATCTGGAAAATAAACTCTCAAAGAAAAAGCCAGCGGCCAGTATAAGTACAGAGGAACTAGGTTTAGGTGTGAATATGAATAAAGCCTAGTATAAAAGCAGTATGATGTCCAATAGTTCTCATTTGCTCGCGTCTCAGAACTGCTGTACTTCATTTTCTGTTAGTACAAACCATATAACAGAATATTAAGAGTCATTTGAGGTCATAATTAAAGTTCTTTGACATCTGCCTTTTTTCTGTTAGTCACGACTACCAGATGTCCATGTCATGGGAACTGAAAATTATTAGTCTAATCATGTTTTTAATAAAAAGTAACAGAAACTTGTATATTTTAAAGTTGCTGAGCATAAGCTTGCCAGACTAAAAGAGCTTGCAGGGGTTCTTCCCTTTATTTTTATATTTGCCTCATGTTTTTATGTTATTGTTTGTTTTATTGGTGCAGTGCTCTGCTCTTCCACTGTGTGCATTGCTCAGCCAGTTTGACCCCACTGACAGAATGAACTGAGTTTTAAACATATTTTTGTTAAACTGATACCTGCCTGCATTTCAGTCCACTGTGACTACACTGCTTGTTCCTTTACCTGTATATTGATCAGTTTTATTTTATAGGGCAGCTGTACTAAGAGCCCTGTTGTTGTCGATTGTCTTTATTTCTGCTCTCCTGCTGGTCTGCTCTTGCTGTATTGATTTGACTTTTTATGCATTGCTTTCCTTCTACCACATTAGCACCCATTCACCAGTTTAATGATCATGGCACTGTACAGAGTACAGTATATTGGCTTGTTAAATCATTTCCATCATATTAATTTCTACTTGTATGTAGTACTGACCTATTTTTACTGTGCCATTTCCAAAATTGTCTTTGTTTATCCAGTGCTGGCTGTCCTCCACTGCTATAAGCATCCCTACTTTTCTGTAGCTCTATTTTTAATGTTTTTTTGTTTTGTTTTGTTTTCCCTTCTCTCATGATTCCTTTTTTAGCTTTTTTTTTTTTTT
>NW_020955487.1:926178-927515 GCF_003031625.1 Empidonax traillii | reverse complement strand
TGGATTGAGAGCTCTGCAGTATGTCTGGTTTTCAGCTGTGGGAAGGGAAGGGGGGAAAAAGGGAGATGGAGCAGGGGAAAAGTGAAGACCACCTCTGTCCTCTTAGGAGCAGAGGGTTCCTGAGAGGGGACTGAGGATGCCACACAGTGCCTGGAACCACATTTTCTGCTGAACATTTGGTGGCAGCAGGAACTAAATTGCTTGTAACTTTCTTTGGAAACAGTGTCTTCAGTGCTGTTAACTGGGATATGAAGAGTAGATTTTTAGGGACAGAGTTGGCGATGTGCTCCACCCTTTCATAGCAACATGCTTGTGATTAATATGTTGTTTTGGTTTTTTTTTTTTCCTGTTTTTATTTCTCCCTCAACCTTTTCTTGTTGTCAGTCAGAAATCATAGGCGTGTTTGAATGGTGAAAAGGAGAACTTTAATCAATAGACCTTGTATTTATCTGGGGATCAGACTTTTCTCACACATCTCCAAGCAAATTCTTTGCCTACATTAGCCATAGGCAAGTTCTTACCCAAGACTGGGGTTATTTAACTCTTTATATGGCCTGATAGGTTCACTTTACCCAGGGGATAATACACCATAGAGCTGATATGATAATACCTTGTTTTTCCAAGCCAAGTTAGAGACAGGGCTGAGTAGGGCAAAATCTAGTCTGTGGATAGCCTGACTGGCAGTGTGGAAATTAGGATGTGCACAACCTACCCAGTTTCTACTTCATGATGTAGTATGGAAATCTGGGTTGCTGATTTTTTTTTTTTTTTGTTCACAAAAAATGCAAAATAGCAAATCTAATAAGTTAGGGTTTATGTGTAGTTTGGCCATGAAACAAACTTTTCTGAAATATGTAATGAAAAGTGACATCACACTCATCACTATCCTGTTTTAAATTTAAACTACCCTGCCTTGCATAATCAATTACTTACAGAAAATTGTAAAGCCTTTAAAATTCTGAAATGGTTTCTGGCATTTAATTATATAAGATTTTTGACCTGGCTAGGCAGATAATGTTAACACAGCTTTAATACTAAACAAGACTGAACATGTGTGTGCTTGACTTTTATTAAACTCCTACTGAAGAAACAGATTAATTGGAGGCTGATTCATTGGTGAACAGGCGTTAAAGACAGAAGGACCTTCTCACATTTTGTTCTGTTACCCAGGCTTATGCCATCTCAGGTTGGCAAGGAGATCCCAACTGTAGTGTTTTGAAATGTAACTGAAAGAAATTTTAGAATAACAGGTGCAAAAAAAAAAAAAAAAAAAAAAAAAAAAAAAAAAAAAAAAAAAAAAAAAAAAAAAAAAAGAAAAAAAAAAAAACAAAAAAAAA